>NC_061856.1:5379186-5381686 GCF_019202785.1 Penaeus chinensis | reverse complement strand
CACGAGACCTCTACATGTCTCTGGTCAGGTGAACAGTATTTCTTTTCTTGCTTCTTCTTCTTGTTTTTTTCTGCTTTTTTTCTTTTTCTTCTTCTTCTGTTTCTGCTTCTTTTTCTTCTTTCTTCTCCTTCTTTTTCTATTTTTTCTTTTTTTTCTGTTTCTGCTTCTTTTTCTTCTTCTTCTGCTTCCTTTTCTTCTTTTCCTTCTTCTTCTTCTTTTCTTCATCTTTTTCTCTTTTTCTTATCCTTCTTCTCCTTCGTCCTCTTCTTCTCCTCCTTCTTTCTTAATATCTTTCTCTCTTTCTTTCTTTCCTCTTCCTTCCCCTTTCTTTTTACTTCTTTTCCCCCCCTTCCACGAAATTCCCCAGCAATGTCCAAGGCGTCGATTCCCGCTGTTTAAACGTTCTTGAGATCTGCAGAAAGACGAGGCATAAATAGTATTCCTTACGTAGCCAAATACTCCTTTGGGAATCTTATATGATCATTACTGGCGGTTGGGGAAAAGATACGTTCAGTTGGCCAGCGTCTCTCTCCTTGTCTCTGATCTCCAGATGCGCTGAGGATCCTGTGGGTGTTGTGATTAAAACTGATGCTGTGTCTTTTTGCGTCTGAGATGACAGTGATTGCGGTGTTAATCAGTTTTTGGTAGGATTGTTGGCTTGTAAGTTTTTTTTTTTTTTTTCTTTTTTTAAACGATATTTTTTTTTATTTTTTTATTCATTTTGATTTTTTTTTTTTTTTGGGGGGGGGATGGTATTGTTCTTATTTTATTGTCTTTAACTCTTTTTTTCTGTCTTTTTCTTTCACGTAACTTTTCTTCCAATCTTTTATTTTCTCTGTTTTTCTTTTCTTTTCTTTTTTTTAATCTTTTTCTTTATTTACATTTTATTCATCTTCTTGGTCGGTTTTATCTGATGCGTTTTTTGTTTCTCTCACTGTGCATCCAAAAAAAAAAATATATATCTTTATTATTGCAGTTTGTTAATATAATTCTTTAAACCATTACTTTTGATTTGATCAGACTTTCTTCTTGTTATCAAATATCCTCGCCATTTTCATCATTATTATCACATTCCTCCCCCTCCTCCTTCTCCTTCTCCTCCTCCTCTCCCTCCTCCCCCTCCTTCTCCTTCTCCTCCTCCTCTCCCTCCTCCTTCTTCTCCTCCTTCTCCTCCTTCCCCCTCCCCCTCCTCCTCCCCCTCCTCCTCCTCCTCCTCCTCCTGATCTCCATCCTCACCCTCACCCACACAGCGCCCCCCTCCTCCCATCCCCTCTTCCTCCCCCATTCCCCCCCCCCCCCCCCCGCCCGCGTCCCATCTCCCTAGCGCCACTCATAACACCCTTTTGCTTAACAAATAACATTTTTTATCACATCTTTACCTCGTCACAAACACATGTCATGCTGATTTAGCCTCATGAATCGACCACATGACTGTCACATCGACATGACCAAGTACCCTTTAAAGTGCCGTATATATCAAGGGTTTAACTGGGCTTAGGGAGGGTTAATGGGGAAATGGGTAGGCGAATGGGTAACGCGTTTATTCTTTATTGGTTTAGGGTAAATTGTTAACTATTTCGGTTATCCATTTCATTTTTTTCTTTTCCTTCTTTCCTTTTCTCCTCTCCTTCTCCTTCCTTCTTCCTCCTCCTCTTTTCCTCGCCTCCTCTCTCCTTCCCCCCTCTCTCCTCCCCTCCTCTTCCTCTCCTCCTCTCTCCTTCTCTCCTCCTCACTTCCTCTTTCCTTCCCTCTTTCTCCTCTCCTCCTCTCCCCTCTCCTCCTCTCTCCTTCTCCTTTCCTTCTTTTCATCATCTCCTCTCTCCTTCTCTTCTCCTCTTCCCCTCTTTCTCACATTCAATATTCGTCATCAATTACGATTCTCACAACGATCACGCGGTCATGCGTCATCTCACAGATAAAAAAAAAAAAAGGAAAAAATGAAGAAAAAAAATATATATCACACGGTTTCAAGGACACTTTTCTTCCCTTGTTCGGATTGCAGTCCTATAGCCTTATAGCGCGTTATTTCGGATAAAAAAAAGAAAATGTCTACTTCTTTTAGAGGGGAGGGGGGGGGGGGCAGAGAGGAAAAGGTGTGTGTGTGTGTTTGTGTGAATGAGAATAAGAGGAAGGAGGAGAGGAGAAGATGGAAGAAGAAGAGGCAGGGAGAGGAGGAAAAGGGGAAGAAAAAGAAAAAAAAAAGAAGAAGAAATAAAAAGGAAAAGAAGAAGGAAAAGAAAAAGAAGAAGAAGAAAGAAGAAGAAGAAGAAGAAGAAGAAGAAGAAGAAGAAGAAGAAGAAGAAGAAGAAGAAGAAGAAGAAGAAGAAGAAGAAGAAGAAGAAGAAAAAAAAAAAGAAAAGAAGAAGAAGAAGAAGAAAAAGAGAGAAGAAGAAGAAGAAGAAGAAGAAGAAGAAGAAACAGAAGGAAGAAGAAGAAGAAAAAGAAGAAGAAGAAGAAGAAGAAGACGAAGAAGAAGAAGAAGAAGAAGAAGAAGAAGAAG
>NC_061856.1:5361686-5366686 GCF_019202785.1 Penaeus chinensis | reverse complement strand
TTTATGTCTCTCTTCTTCTTTCTTTCTTTCTTTCTCCTCCTCCTCCTTCTCCTTCTTCTTCTTCCTCTTTTTCTCTCTATCCTTCCCCTCCTACCCCCTCCTTCTTCCCTCCCCTCCCCCTTCCCCCCCTCCTATTTCGCCTCCTACTACCTCCCCTCACTCCTTCCCTCCCCCCTTCCCCTCCTCTTCCTCGCTCCCCTCCGTCCTCCCCCCCTTCCCCTCCTCTTCCTCCCTCCCCTCCTTCCTCCTTCCTCCTTCCCCCTCCTCTTCCCCCTTCCTCCCCTCCTTCCTCCTCCCCCTCCTCTTTCCCCTCCTCTTCCCCTCCCTACCCCCCTCCCCCTCCTCTTCCTCCCTCCCCTCCTTCCTCCTCCCTTCCCCCCACCACGCACGGCCAGCAGGAGTCCAAGGCAAAGGACAAAGGTAAAGGAGTTTCGCGTCTCTCCTTCAGAACGTCTTGCGCGGGGGGGGGGGGGGGGGGGGGGGGGTGCGTTTAGGCTGTTATGTTTGTTTGTTTGTTTGTATGTTTGATTGTTTGTTTTTAATTGGGTGGTGAATTTGTTTTCTCTACGATTGTTTTCTTGTTTTATGAGGTTTGTTAATTTTCTTTGTCTGTTTGTTTGTTATTCTTTCTCATTCCCTCTCTCCATCCTTATCTGCCTCCCTCCCTCTTTCATTCCCTCCATTCCTCCCTCCCTCCTTCTCTCCCTCCCTCCCTCATTTCCACCCACCCTCCTTCCTTTCCTCCCTCCTTCCCTCCCTTCCCTCCCTCCTCAAGAAAGTCTATATCTCCGTAATGAAGCCTGAAACCCGAGCTTCCCTTGTGTCCTTCAGATATAAGGCGACTTGACTGATTTTATGCAAATATCAGCGACCTGGCAGAGGGAAGGGTGGGGAGGGAGGGGGGAATAGTGGGGAGGAAGAGGGGGAGGGAGGGGATGGAGGCAGGGGGAGGGAGAGGTGGGAGGCAGGGGGATGGTGGGAAGACAGGAAGGGAGGGGGAAAGGGAAGGGAAGGGTAGGAGAAGCGAGATAGTGGGGAGGGAGGGAGGGAGGGAGGGAGGGTGAAGGGAGGGGAAAGTGGCAGGGAAGAGAGGCAGAGGGGAATATGGGGAGGGAGGGAGACGGGTATGGTAAGGAAGAAGGGGGGGGGGTAGTGGGGAGGGAGGGAGAGGTATATGGGTAGGGGTAAGGGAGAGGGAAAGGAGGGAAGACGAGGATAAAGAGAAGATAAGGAGATCCAACAGAGAAAGGTCATTCTGCTGCTAATGTTATCCTGCAACATGTCAAAGGATATTGATTGCAGATTATTTTCATTTAATTTCTTGAACTTTTTTTGTTTGTTTCTTATTTATTTTCATTATTTCCTCAAAATTACGAAGAAAGAAATGGATACAGACACACACACATACATACATACATACAAACATACATACATACATACATACATACATACATACGTGCACATGGACACATGTGTGTCAATGTGTACGTGTTTGTGTTTGCCCGCGTGTGTCCGCATGTACTTAAAGATGCGTCGCGTGTATATATAGGCACAATTGCCTTTGAAAACACATAATCACACTCAAGATCGGCCGAGCACAAGAGAGAAAATGACACACAGGAGACGAGACGTTTCCCCCATAAATAGCTCTTGAAAACCGTTCTCAGTTTCGGGCGAACAGAGATAGCGTTAGTCGGTCCTCTCCAGCCATGACTAATGTTACCCCGCTGTTACCTCTTTCACGGACGGTTGTTACTTGATGTTACCGGTCTCTGTGCGGTGTGTACTCATTCCTGGGTTTCTTCTCTCCCTCTCTCTCTCTCTCTTTTTCTCTTCTTTTTTTCTTTCTATCTCTCTTTATTTAACGGTCTGTTTGTTTCCTTGTCCTCTCTCTCTCTCTCTCTCTCTCTCTCTCTCTCTCTCTCTCTCTCTCTCTCTCTCTCTCTCTCTCTCTCTCTCTCTCTCTCTTTCTCTCTCTCTCTCTTTTTCTTTCTCATTCTCTCGTAGTCTCTCTCTCACTTATCCCCCCTTTCTCATTCGCTCTCTCCTATTCCCACATTCCTACTCTTCTTCTATCCCTTCCCTCCCTTCCATCCCCTCCATCTCCCCTCCCCCCTCTCGCCCCATATGGGAAATCATTTAATTAAGTCATCATGTCATGTCTGATATTTATTCTGTCTCTCCCTATTTTTTCTTCCTCTCTCTCTCTCTTTCTCTCTCCCTCTCCTTCCTATTGTGCTGACCGTACACTCCCCGATACTCATTTGTCACCCTAGCCAGGCGGCGGACACCTCACTAAGGTAAGTCCCTGTGTTTGCGCTTTGCTTGTGCCTTTGTGTGCGAAGAAATACCTGTGTCTTGCAAGCAGGGACACTCCCCTAAAGCTGCTACGGACAAGGGTGGGTTGGCTGGACAGAGGTAATTGAGAGCAGAGAGGTACGAGAGTGTGGGTATTCTATCGTGCTGGTCGATTCCTTTTCTCTGGCTGTTTCTCTCTCTCTCTCTCTCTCTTTCTCTATCTCTCTCTCTCTCTCTCTCTCTCTCTCTCTCTCTCTCTCTCTCTCTCTCTCTCTCTCTCTCTCTCTCTCTCTCTCTCTCTCTCTCTCTCTCTCTCTCTCTGTTTGTGCGTGTGTGTGTGTGTGTGTGTGTGTTTGTGTGTGTGTGTCCGCGAAGCTCCACACCCGCCTATGAATATAGAGTATGCCTCCACTTCATCCCAGCATCTCTTTATATCCCTTTCCATCAAACGAACATAAACGTCGATCTTATTGCTTTTCCTTCCACTTTTTCTCCCTTCCCTCGCATTCTTCCAATCCATTTAACCAGCGTCTCGAAGTCCCTGACGACCTGTAGCGCCACAACACACAAAGGGAACCTCCGCACGTGGACCAAATGTTAATGTTTCTCTTCCAGTTTTTGCGTTGCGTTCTCGGGCATCGAGGCTCCCCCTCCTCCTCCTCCTCCTCCTCCTCCTCCTCCTCCTCCTCCTCCTCCTCCTCCTCCTCCTCCTCCTCCTCCTCCCCCTCCTCTCTCCATCCCTCCCCTATCCCTCTCTCCATTCTTCCCTCATCCTTCTCTCCATCCCTCTCCCGTTCCTCCTCCATCCTTCCTCCATCCCACTCTTCATTCGTCTCCCATCCCTCTCTCCTCTTCTCCTCCTTCTCTCTCGGTGCCCAGGATGCTGGCACAAGCACGCGCGTGGAGGGGGAATGGGTAGGGTGTGGTTGGAAATAGGGTGTGGGCACAATAGATGTATATGGTGTACTGGTCGTATTTTCCTAATATGTGTACCTGGGGACCATTGTGAGAAGGTGTTTATACTGTATATTGCGTGTGATTTCCCCCTCCCAAAATGTACGTTTCGTGTATAAGATTTTATATGTACTGGTATGGGTTATACTATTCTTGACAGACTTTTGTTTGTGTTTGAGTTTTGGTGGGAAGAAGGGCAATAGAGAAAATAAAACAGATACGCATGTGCTTGATAGGTAGACAGATATGAATACGTGCATTCAATCCATACGCATGCATGTGCGCCCGTACCCATATAATTTCTTTACATTATCGAAACACTAATACCATCAAGGTTATACAACGACAAACGGCCTTCCCACACGACACGCGAGAACGACCTGCCCCCCCCCCCCCTACCACGATTCTCAAACGGGTCGTTCTGTAGTCGAGCTTTTTCTTGTATTTCACTCGCCTCCTCTCTGTTCTTATCAGGCCGTTGGGGTCTCAGGTGTGCCACATATATCTGTCGTTGAGCGTATCTCGTTCCGTTTTCCCAGGTTTTGATAATTTATGCTTCGAGTTTTGGATTTTTTGTGTGTATTTTTCTCTTTCTCTCTTCATCGTTCTGATTATCTGTTTGTGTTGATTTGCTGATTTGTTTGTTTGTTTAGTTATTCGTGTGTTCGTTTTTTTTTTCTCTCTCTCTGCTTATCTGTTTTATTTCCTGTTATGTATGTTATCATTCACTATCTGTCTCTCTATTTTTCGTTTTTATCTCGAGCTATCTCTGTTCTAGGTTTACGTCTATCTGTATAACATCACTTTTTGTTTTGCATTTTCTTTTCGTAGAGAAATTTTACATAAATTGCATCTCGAAATTCCTTATTAATGTATGTTCTTCTTTTTGTTCCGTTTCTTTCTAAAGTTGTTCGTTTGTTTGTTTTTGTTTGATTGGTGATTTTGTTTTCTCTGCAATTGTTTTTTTTTGTTTTGTTTTATGTGATTTTTTAATTTTGTTTGTTTGTTGTTTGTTTGTTTTTCTTTCTCTCTCCTTCCCTCCCTCCCTCCTTCCCTTCCTCCCTTCCTCATTTCCACCCTCTCTCCTTCCTTCCCTCCCTCCTTCCCTCCCTCATTTCCACCCACCCTCCTTCCCTCCTTCCCTCCCTCCCTCCTTTCCTCCCCCTCTCCCTCTCCCTCCCTCCCTCCCTCCCTCCCTCCCTCTCTCTCTCTCTCTCTCTCTCTCTCTCTCTCTCTCTCTCTCTCTCTCTCTCTCTCTCTCTCTCCCTCTCTCTCTCTCCCTCCCTCTCTCTCTTTCTCTCTATCTCCCTCCTTCTCTCTCTCTCTATCTCTATCTCTCTCGCTCTCTCTCTCTCCCTTTCCCTCCCTTCTCCTTCCCTTCTCTCTCTGTATCCCTCTCCCTCTTTATTTCCATCTCGCACACCTTTTAAACCTCCTTCCCGTCGTCAGCGCCCGCACCTGAACTTCTCTCCTCCTCGAGCCCAGTACCTTAAGACTCAAACAATAAGTCTTAACTCAACCACTTTCGCCTCAATGCTCAAAGCCAAGCATCTTCTTATGAGGGGAAAAAGGGGGGAGTGGTGGGTAGGGGGGGGGGGGGACTTAGAAGGTGATTGGAGACGTAAGAAGAAGAATAAAGGACGGTAAGAACTTTTTTTTTTCGGAATTAATGTCTTTGAGTTGAGCTTGGACTTGGTACTGACCTTTCGCTGTTCGTTCTAGCGTAGTATATCAAGATTAGTTTTAAA
>NC_061856.1:5354186-5356686 GCF_019202785.1 Penaeus chinensis | reverse complement strand
CTTTTACCTTTCCCTGTCTTCTTGGATGTAAGATCCCCTCACACTCTCTCTTTATACCCAAGATACATCTACATAAAACGATACCCCCCCCTTTCCCCTCCTTACCTCCTCTCCCCCCTCCTCCTCCTCCCCACATACACATTCACACACACAAACACACGGGTTATCTGCCAAGGTCACTGCTACGTCCACCCGAATCGGTCTCTCCCTCTCGTTGAGATAACATTTATAACTTAATTTCGCCCTAGGAACAAAGCTGGACTAATCTTAACGGCTTCTCCTATAGTCTCCACCTTCTCATTGGCTGTCTCTTGTAACAGCTTCATCTGCTAACTGTACAGTTGTCTGATTCCCACGTTGTATCTTGTTGTTTTTGTTGTTGTTGTTGTATTTTTGGTCTTCTTTATTTGCGTGTGTTCCCTTCTTTCGTTTTTTTGAGTATTTCTTTCTTTCTTTTTGAATGTTTGTTTTCCTGTCTTTTTTTTTTTTTTTTTTTTTTGAGTGTCTGTCTGTCTGTCTATCTGGGTCTTCCCTCTTCTCCTTCTCTCTCTCTCCTTTCTCTTCTTTTATATACTTATCTATCTCTCTTTGTGTGTGTCTCTATCATGAATTCCAAATTTCCGTTTACATTTTTTTCTCTTTTATCTTACTTATTACTCCTATTTCACTTATCTTGTCCATCTCTTTATTCCTCCTTTATATCTAGTTTTTGCATTTCTCTCCTCTCTTTAACGAGTCTCGGTTTCCTTTCCTTGTTCTTGAGACTTTTCTGCATTCAATTTCTAGCCAAGGTTTGCAATCAAGCTGACTAGCCCAGAAGATACTACCTTTCAACGCCATAACTATTTTATTTTCTTAAATCTCAACATTTCTTTAAAAGGCAATATTATTTTTTTCTTCTTCTTCTTCATTTAATCTTAAGATCATTGTTTTTCTCGTAAATATTTCTCTAGAAAGTGGTATGCAACCTAGCAAGTCACACACTAACAAGTCGTGTGCAACTTGATCGTGCAAGATAAACATCGTTTAAGTTGCCTTGGGGACGGTGGGGATAGGGAGAGGGGGGGGAGAAGAAGAAGGAGGAGGGGGAAGTAAGAGGGAATGGAGTAGGAAGAGAAGGTGGGAAGAAGGAGGGACGAAGGAGGGAAGGATGGCGAGGAGAAAGGATACTAAGAGAGAAAGAGAGAGGAAGGACACCAGAGGCAATAAAGTTTAGGGATGGAGAAGAAGAAGAAGAAGAAGAAGAAGAAGAAGAAGAAGAAGAAGAAGAAGAAGAAGAAGAAATCACAATAAAAAGAGGATTAGAAACAAGGACCAACAACGAAAGAAAAAATAAATGAAAGTAGAGAGAGGATAAGGAACCGAACCAAAACAATAGGAAAGAAGGAGGAAAAGATTAAAAAAAAAAGGACACAGGAGAGAGTGAAGAGGAGAATGAGAGAAGGAAGAGGAAAACTAAAGAAGGAAAAGGAGAAAGAGTGAGGGAAGAAGAGAATGAGAGAAGGAGGAGGAGAAAGAAAGAGGGAAGAGGAGAAAGAGACAGCGAAGAAGAAAAGGAGAGGGGGAAAGAGAGAGGAAAGAGAAGAAGAAGCGAGCGAAGAGGAGAAGGAGAGAGGGAAGAGAAAGAGAGAAGGAAGAGAAGAAGGGGCGAGCGAAGAGGAGAAGGAGAAAAGGAAGAGAAGAAGGAGAGTAGGAAGAGAAGGAGAAAGATAAAAGAAGGAAAGAAGGAAGAGAATAAGGAGAGAAGGAAGAGAAGAAGGAGAGAAGGAAGAGAGGAAGGAGAAAGATAAGAGAAGGAGAGAAGGAAGAGAAGAAGGAGAAAGATAAGAGAAGGAGAGAAGGAAGAGAAGAAGGAGAAAGATAAGAGAAGGAGAGAAGGAAGAGAAGAAGGAGAAAGATAAGAGAAGGAGAGAGGGAAGATGATAAGGAGAGAGGGACGACGAGAAGGAGAGAGATGGAGATCATATGCCGCAAATGACGGAGCAAGTTTTCCCCTCTTGGTGTATGCCGACGGCCGTAAAGTCAAGAAGTCGTGCGAGAGGAAGACGTGTGAATTGGAGACGAAAAGGGGTGTGTAAGGGGAGATGAGGAGGAGGGAGAGAAGAGAGGAGGAGTGGGGGGGGGGGAGTTGGGGAAAAGGGGGGGAAGAAGGGGGGAATGGGGAGGGAAGAGGGTAGGGGGAAGGGGAGGGTTTTGGGAGAGAGAAAGATAGAGAGAGAGAGAGAGAGAGAGAGAGAGAGAGAGAGAGAGAGAGAGAGAGAGAGAGAGAGAGAGAGAGAGAGAGAGACGAAGAGTGGGATAGAGAGATAGAGAGAAATAGAATGAAAGAGACGAAGAGAGAGAGAGAAAAAAGAGATAGACAGATAAATAGATGTACAGAGAGAAAGAGAGAGAAAATAGAATAATGACTCAGCTAAATCACGTCGGTTGATGTAGTAAAATAGCATCTCGATATCCTTGAATGAATGACAGAGAAAATTATGTTGACTCGTTTATGAAT
>NC_061856.1:5344186-5349186 GCF_019202785.1 Penaeus chinensis | reverse complement strand
TCAGTCTTTCTTGGGTCTGAATTTATATATTTAAAAAAAAAAAAAAAAAAATCACAATAAAAGGTAATCAATGTTTATTGACACCGATTTCTGTTGTTTTTTTTTTTAATTTCTTTTCATTCAGTTCATTCTTTCTTTCTTTTTTTATCTCTTTCTTTCGTTTTTCTTTCTTTCTTTCATGCTTTCATTCATTCATTCTTTCTTTCTCTCTTTCTTTCATTCTTTCTCTCTTTCTTTCTTCCTCTCTTTCCTTCATTCTTTCTCTCTTTCCTGCATTCTCCCATTCATTCTGTCTTTCTCACCTTATGAAAAAGTTTTCTTCATGATACTAAATCATTTCGAACTCTTAAGGTGTCTGAGAATTTTATTCAAGAATCTTATGTTGCTTTCAGTTTTTATATTTTCTTTTTTTACGCCTTTTTCTAGTTACTAATGAGTGGCCATCCATCATGCAAATGTATTTTTCTTTGTCGGATGAGTCACAGGCAGTCGTCAATCACACGTGCGTTCCTTTAAAACTTTTTACTTATTCATAAATTGAGGCGTTTGTTCCCGACATGCATCTTCTCCTCAATGCATTTCTGTCTGTTTTTATAACCGCTTTTTCTATCTATAATTACCGACATTAAGTCACCGATCCGAGAGCTCTAAGTGGTTTGAAAAAGAAAAAAGGAAAATAAAAAATCGTATATCACCGACCAGGCTTTTTATCCTTAAGTTCGAACGCCCAGGTTAAGATGGAAGAAAAAACAGGGTGAAAAAAATTATACCTGACAGACAAATCGAGGAAAATATACTTGAAAAAATCGGGGAAAAAAATATTTCTATCTCCACGCCATTGCAGAAAAGCACACACAAAAAAGTAAAAGAAAAACAAAATGCAATAACACACATGGAGAAATATATCCTATCAGTTCTTTTTCTTTTTCTTTCCCAATAACTCCTTATCTCCCCATCTTCCCATTTCCCCAATCTTTCCTCTCTCCTCCTTGCAATCTCCCCTTCTCCCTACTTCACCTCTCCCTCTCTCTCTATTCCTCCACATCCCAATTTTCTATCCTCCTATCTCTTCACCTCCCCTCTCTGTCCCTTTCCCAACCTCTTCTCTCCCCACCTCTCTCTCTCTCCCTCTCCCCAATTCCCCCTCTCCCGAACCTCCTCTCCCCCTCTCCCCATTTCCCCCCACTTCCCCACCTCCCCCCTTTCTCCCCTCATGGCAAACGACATGTCCACATCATCTAGTCTCTCTTCGAGCCCTGGAGGTGTCCGCCACGACTCTCCACTAGTGTCGAGATAGATTACCGGTGTGTCGAGATAGCTTACCCTCGGGCGAGCTGATAGGACGGGTTGAGGGAGAAGGTCATTTGAGTAAAAAAAGAAGGAGAAAAAAAAAAGGGAAGGGTGAAGGGATGGAGAAGTATGGATGGATTGAGGGAAGGAGGAGAGGAAGGCGGACAGAAAGAGAAAGAAAGAGACACGGAGGAAGAGAAATACCCTAACAACGAGACAGACAAAGACAAAAAAGAACTTTGCTCCCAGCACTGACCTTCCGCAAAGGTTTACTATAAATAGCAACACTTCGTAACCTTTTCATCACCCGGTCCGGACTGCATGGTGACGAGGAGACGGCGATAAAGCAGGTGAGAGAGAGAGAGAGAGAGAGAGAGAGAGAGAGAGAGAGAGAGAGAGAGAGAGAGAGAGAGAGAGATTGAGAGAGAGAGAGAGAGAAAGGAGAGACAGACACCATCAAAACAGAGACAGGGAACCTCAGCGAGACAGAGAGAGGAACCGAGACAAAGACAGACAGACAAAGAGCAGAACCCTGGATAGGGATGTGGATGTTATCAGGGAGTAATGCGGTTATGAGGATATGTAGGGCGGCGATGATAATGATGATGATGGAGTATGGCGTCGTGGCGGCCTTTATTTTTTTTGTTTATATATTTACTTATTATCACATACACACGCACACGCACATATACACGCACGCACG
Organism: Penaeus chinensis; assembly: GCF_019202785.1. NCBI lineage: Eukaryota > Metazoa > Arthropoda > Malacostraca > Decapoda > Penaeidae > Penaeus > Penaeus chinensis. The sequence continues at coordinate 5,347,193 of NC_061856.1, read as the reverse complement.
CACACACACACGCGCACACACACACACACAAACACACGCACACACACACACACACACACACACACACACACACACACACCCGCGCGCACAAACACGCACACAAACACACGCACACACACACACGTCCGGCAGCTGTCGAGTTGCATCGACATCCACGAGGATTTAACTTCATTTTCGTGTTTTTCTTAAGGGCGAATCCGAGACACAACAGAGAAGAGAAGAGAAGAAGGTGATGATGCGTGCAAAGAAGAAGTAAAAAAAAAAAAAAAAAAAAGAGAAAAAGAAGAAGAAAAAAAAGTGACGAGAACGTTTTTGTGTTTTGATGTTTATTTGTTTTTTTTTTTTTTTTTTTTTTTTTTATCACAGGGAATCCAACAACAAAACTTTTAAGGAAATTGACCTGAGGGATTAACTTTCGGAGGAAGATACTAATTACATATTGTTGTTTTCTCCCCCTTTTTTTTTCCTTAATGATGTTACTTATCTATTTGATCGTTTTCCTCATAATTCAACCAGGTATTAGTCATCCTGAAGAAGAAGAAGAAGAAGAAGAAGGAGAAGAAGGAGGAGCCACACAAAACATCAGCCACGCCCACGTCTCAACAACACCTAAGCCAATTCTCAGTCTGCACACTCTCTATTTCCTTCTCTCAAGTGTAAGTGCGTCTTATCCACGTGCAACATGCAATGCAACGGAATTTAGGAAGGGGAAGAAAGCATTTAATCATAAGGAGAGGAATTAGAATCGTATTTAAAAGATATTTTAGATATGTGGAGCAGTAAGAGGGAAGTTTGTCAACGTGGCTGGTTTGGCTTGAGCGTTGGAGACAACTGGCGATCGAGGGCAGGTGATAATCAAAAAAAAAAAAAAAGAGAGAGAGAGAGAGAGAGAGAGAGAGAGAGAGGGGGGGAGAGAGAGAGAACGAGAGAGAGAGGGAGAGAGAGAGAGAGAGAGAGAGAGAGAGAGAGAGAGAGAGAGAGAGAGAGAGAGAAAGAGAGAGAGAGAGAGACCTTAGTCACCCGTCGCTTAGCTCACTCGTCCTACCACTCTTTCCTTTCTCCACCCTTTTTATTTTCCTTTTTTATTCATTCATTTATTTGTTTATCCCTTCCTTTCCCTGTTTCGCCCTCTTTTTCGCCTATGGATCTGGATCTCCAGATCGTTTATTCGCTCACGCTCTCCCAAAGGCGGGGGACGTAAACAAACGTGACTGACAAAGGGCATCGAGATGTATTGTCGATCGTTTGTTTACATGTGGTGATTCGAGGTCCCTGTCTCCCCCCCCCCACCCTTTCCCTTCCTTCCCCTCCTCCATCCCCTCCTTCGTCACCTTCCCCTCCCCCCTCCCCCCTACTCCCCAACTCGTGTAACATATAACTCCTGTCTTGTGCAAGGGCCCGACGGGGAGGAGGAGGAGGAGGGGGGAGGGGGGAGGAGGGAGGTGAGGACGAGGTAGAAAGGGGGGAGGGGTAAGTATCGGGGGAAGGGCACGGGGGGAGGGGGGGAGGGGAGGGGATGAGTCTCCTGCACTCTTGACCTGCAGAGGATGCAATAATGACCCTTGCGCCCACGTGCCTTAGAGATGAGCTCTTTGCCAGCCTCCCTTCCTCTCTTGGAAGGAGGGTGTGAGGTGGAGATGAAGAGGCGAAGGAGGAGATAGGAGAAAGGAAGAGGATGAGAAAGAGGATGAGGAATAATAGTAATAAAACTAGGGAGAGGAAGAAGAGGAGGAGAAGAAGAAGGAGAAAAAGAAGAAGTACAGAAACACAAAGAAAAGGAGATACAAGTGGAAGAGAAAGAAAGCCGAACATCAGGAAGAAAAAGAAGAAGAGGAAGAACAAGAAGGAGACAAAAAGAAAAGAAAAAAGAAAAACGAGAAGCAGACATAAAAAAAAAACACAGAGACAAAAAAATAAAATAAAAAAATAAAAAAAAATCAAACAAAGAGAGATAGAGAGAGAGAGAAATGAGTACCAGAGAACGAAAAAACGAGAAGCAGCAACTAAAAAAAAAGAAAAAGAAAAAAAAAACTTGAAGGGTCACCGTCTCCCTTGACCTCACCCTTGAGGGAATCGTCGCCCGCCCACGCCCTGTCCCTCCCGAGCCCCGTTAGGCAGGACAAGGAGGGCGGAGTTCCCTTCGTCCTCTCCGTCGCCGCCCCCCCTCCCTCCCTCGACCCCACACGCCCTTCGACCTCAAGTCCTTCGGCTTCTCCTTCGCCAGCGGCTTCTCGGCGACGCCCCAGCAGCCGCCTTGCGTCTCTTGCGGAAGGGTTTATATATGGCCTTTTCTGGCGGCTTCTTCAGGTGCTTTGAAATACCTTCTTTTTTTTCTTTTCTTTTTTTTTTGGTTTTATTTGTTTTATGAATGTTCTATTTATTTGTTTATTTGTCTATTTGTTATGTATTTCTCTTACTGTTCATTATCTTTTTTTTTTCTTTTTTTTTTGAGCTAGTGTTATGTTGTTGTTTTTTCGTTAACTTCAAGATATCATTTATATCTCACTCTATACATTTTGTTAATATTATCTTCTTTCTTAAAGATAACTACATGTATTTTCTTTTGATCATCCTCGTCATATTTTAGCAATATTATCTCTTTTATCAACGTTCTCTTTAGTCTTTTCTTTATTCTTTCTTACACCTGCTTCGAGATTTATTACTATCCCTTCGTGCTGTCTTTTGCCTTCTTGGAAAAGCGCCATCGCTTCGTGGTACCGGAGGAGGACCTGCATTTTTTATTCCACTTCTCTCTCTCTCTCTTTCTCTCTCATTCTCTCTTCCTCTCTCTCAGTCTCTTTCTCTCTCTCGTTCTCTCTTTCTCTCTTTCTCTCTCTCATTCTCTCTTTCTCTCTCTCTCTCTTTCTTTTCTCTTTTCTCTGTCTCTATTTATGTTTCTGTCCCTGTCTGTTTGTCTGTCTGTCTGTCTCTCTCTCTCTTTTTCTCTCTTCTCTTCTCTCCCTCTTTCTTTTCTCTCTGCCTCTGTCTGTTTGTCTGTCTGTCTGTC
>NC_061856.1:5324687-5329687 GCF_019202785.1 Penaeus chinensis | reverse complement strand
CCCTTTCTTCCTTTTTTTCTGTCTTTCCTTTCTTTCTCCCTTTTTTCTTGCTTCCCTTTCTTTTTTTTTCCATTCTCTCTACCTTTTTTCCTGCTTTCCCTTTCTCTCTACCTTTTTTCCTGTATTCCCCTTCTTTCTTTCCTTTTTAATCATGTTTTCCCTGGCACACCCGTCCGTGGATTGGTATTTAAAGCAACGTCGAAGTCTCTCACGCCGCCGCTCTGTTTAACGTTCCCGGGGACGTACGAGCGCGGCGCGGCGAGCAAGAATGGCCCTTAACCAATCGTCCAGTCTTGTCACGACCCTGTTCCTTTCGCGCTAATTGGAGGAATTAATTACGAAGCCCTCCGACGTCCGCGCCTGGCCCTAGCTCATGGCCGGGTACAAGTGGCGGATCCAGAGGGCCGTCGGAGACCTCGTAAAAATCTCGTCGTCAGGAATCTCCCGTCGCCCGATTCTCCTCCGAGACGTTGACGGAGGGTTGGAAGGCGCAGCGAGAGAGATTCATGGCGGCAGGTGTCGACATAAAGTGTCTCGGCCGAAGATCACAAGGGGGACCCAGTAAAGACATTCCCTTTTTTTATCGTCGCCCCATAGTACAGGATCAAAGGTGATTCTTGGTTCCATGTGAAAAAAACAAGAAAGGAAGAAAGAAAGTGTGAAAGAGAGGAGAAGGAGGAGGAGGAGGAGGAGGAGGAGGAGGAGGAGGAGGAGGAGGAGGAGGAGGAGGAGGAGGGGGAGGGGGAGGGGGAGGAGGAGCAGCGGGAACAGGAGGAGGAGGAGGGGGGCAGGAGGGATAGAAGGGGGAACAAGAGGAGGAGGAGGAGGAGGAGGAGGAGGAGGAGGAGATGGAGGAGGAGGAGATGGAGGAGGAGGAGATGGAGGAGGAAGAAGAGAAGTAAGGTAGAAGTGACAGGCGAGTGTAAGGGGAGAGGAGGAGGGGAAGCAGGCATAAAGAGCAGGGGGAGAGGAAGCCTTCTCGAAGAGCAGCAAAGGGCTCGAAAGGTTCATGTCCCAGTTAGGTGTCAGGGAACTAATCTCATGAATACGTTTTCACCGGCGAGATGATTTAAAGAAGGCCAGGGGATTCTGCACTCGCCCGACTATCTGTTGCGGGCGGTGGCGCCTCTCACATCGAACTTTGGCGAGGCAGCTGTTCGAAATGAATCTCTCCAATGGCAAACGATAAATTCCCTCCGCGGGAGAAATCGTGTATCAGATATTCCCCGTGCTCAAGTCTCAGCTGTGGGAAGAGCAGGAGAAGGAGAAGAAGGAAAAGAAGAAGGAAGAGAAAGAAAAAAATGAAGGAAAGTACACTAGAAGTACGTACTTAAGCGTCTGCAACCTACATCCTGCATGACCTGCAAGTGGTCGATCCTCCTAACTCCCTCCCCTCCTCTCCCTCCTCCTCCTCTCCCTCTCCCCCTCTTCTCCCTCTCCTCCCTCCTCTCCCTCTCCTCCTCACTCGTCCGCACATTCTCTCTTTCTACCTTTCCATGTTTTTTTATTTCTTTTTTCCGCCAACATATATTTTGTTTCTTTGATCCCTGCTTTATCTTGTTATTCTTCTTCCTGTCCCTCTTCCCTCTCCATTTCTCTTGCTCCTCCTCCTTCTTTAACTTTTCCGTTTCTATTCTTACTCCTTTTCCTTCCCCTTTCTCCCTTCCCTCATTCTCCTTTACCTCTTCAGTTTTCTCCTCTCCCTCCTCTCCTCCCTTTTCTTCATCGTCTACTTCATCATATACCTCTCATTTTTCCTCTTCCTTTTTTTTCTCTCTTCTTCTCTTTTTCCCCTCTACCTCCTCCATCACCTTATTTTCTCATATCTCCTCCTCCTCCTCCTTTTCTTATTCCTCCTCCTCCTCCTCTCCCCCATCTTCCTCCCCCTTCCCCTTCCAACCCCCTCTCCAACTCCCCTTCCCCCTCCCACTCCCCCTCCCAACCCCCCCTCTCCCCCCTCTCCCCCCTTCTTCCCCCCCTCTCCCCCCCTCGACCTCACGCAAGACCCCCGGACAAGCGGTCAGAACGTGTTTTAGAATCCATCAGATCCTGACAGGAGAAACTGCTGTCGATCGGGCGCATAAAGAAGCCAAGCTCTCTGCCTTCCTCTTCGACGACGATTGTGAGATGCAAACTAGTCGATCATCCCTATCGCTCCTCTCTTTTGATCTGTTCTCCGCGTATAAGGGATGAGGGAGAGACGGCGAGAGAATACTAATGTATATGTATTATATATATATATATATATATATATATATATATATATATATATATATATAGTGTGTGTGTGTGTGAGAGAGAGAGAGAGAGAGAGAGAGAGAGAGAGAGAGAGAGAGAGAGAGAGAGAGAGAGAGAGAGAGAGAGAGAGATAGAGAGAGAGAGAGGGGGGCGGGAGGGAGAATAAATAGATAGACAGATAGATATGTATGTATATATATATATATATATATATATATATATATATCAATGTGTATATTATACATAAGCGGATATAAGAATCAATATGATGTATTAATGTATTTTTATCTATCTGTCTGTCGATCTATACACTGCAGATTTTCATGTGCGTGTGTTAGTAAGCACAGACATTCTCCGTAACTTCCATTAGTTGAAAGTATTGTGAAAGACTGCGATACACTTTCTCTCCGTCTCACTTTGTTCCCCATTTCTGTCTGCCTTCTCTTCCTGTTTTCTTTTATTCCCTTCTTAGTTTTCTCTCTCTATATCTCTGTCTCTGTCTCTATCTGTCTCTCTCTCTCTCCCTTCCTCTCTCTTCTCTATTCTTCTCCCCCTCTCTCTCTTTCTCCCTCCTTCCCTCTCTTTTTCTCTCTTCTCTATTCCTCTCCCTCCCTCTCCCTCTCCCTCTCTCTCTTACTCCCTCCCTCTCCCTCTCCCTCCTCCCCTATCTCTCTTACTCTCTCCCTCTCCCTCTTTCCCTCTCTCTCTCCTCCTTATAAATCAAGTAGTTACACGGACAGATAAACTCTCTCAAGAGAACAAATTCTCCAATGTTCACACGTCAAGAAAATGACAGGTATTTGCCAGGCCTTTCATTTACCATTTCTCTATTTGTTAGTCTGTCTGTCTCTCCTCACTGTTATTCTATGTGTCTTTCTTTGTCTCTCTCTCCCTCCCTCCCTCCCTCCATCCCTCTCTCCCTCTCCCTCTTCCTCATCCTTTTTCCTCTTCTTCTCCCTTTCCCTCTCCCTCTCCCTCTCTCTCTGTATCCCTTCCTTCCAATCTCTCTCTGTTTTATATCTTTTATAGGATCTCTGAACAAACTTTCTCACCATTCCTTTTAGTCGAGACGCTCCCAACGCACCATATTTAGTGTAAATTACGATTCCTTGCCGAGCGACCACATAAACCATATACACATACACGGTTAATAAATAGCCATATCGAGACAAAGAATTCCCCCTCGTACGAAAAGAAGACGAAGAAAAAAAAGCAATAATAAATAATAACGTAACAGCAAAATACATCCTTCCCCCATACACGTCTGTAATCAACCCCATACATTTGCTCTAATATTTTTTTTCTCTCTCACTTTTTTTTCTCCTCTCTCTCGCTCTTTTTTTTTTTTTTTCTCTCTCTCTCTCTCTCTCTTTTTTATTTTTTATTCTCGTTTGCGGTTAGTCTAATGCCACACCTCCCTGGCATAAATGGGATTTACAAGCGAAATTTCACTGTCGGTTGCGCATAACGATCTTCGTCTGTTGGAGTTGGCTGTTAGCGTTGGTATTCGCACGGCTGACAAACTATGGGGGCCAGATTGATGGGTATAATTTACGAGAAAGAAAGGAAATAAAGAAAATGAACTACAAAGGGGAGTTTTAAGAAATGAGAAGGGGAAATGGAAGGTGTGTGAGAATATATGGGAGAGAATGGAGATCATCTTTTATTGGCTTGTTCTTATATATATATATATATATATATATATATATATATATATATATATATTTGTAGATATATTTGACCTTATTTTATCTATCTACGTATTTACCAACATAATGCGCATTTGATTTATGCAATCCTACCATTTACTGAAATATCTCCCATACTTAATTTGGAAAGCATTCGCCAATTCATCAGGATCAATTAAATACTATTCAACAATACACACACACACGCACACACACACACACACACACACACACACACACACACACACACACACACACACACACACACACACATATATATATATATATATATATATATATGCGTATCTCATTCGCTCAATCTACTTAGAGCCCCACCAAGAGTTTAAATCACAGTCATATTTCCTTAGATTATTAAAACTCCCTCCGCTTACATCATCATCGAAGTCTCTTTCCTCGTCTTTCCACAGAGACATCACTTAGAGCGACATCTCTAGGAGGGAGAGTCTGCTCGGGGTCGCAAATAGAGCATGGGAAGCAATCAAAATAGTGTTTTCTTTTTACGTCAAAACATCTTTCTGGCGTCGTGCGTGCGTGGAGGGAAGGAGGTGGACTGTACTGCGTGTATGTGCCTTGGAGAGGGAGGGAGGGAGTGGGAAAGAGGGAGGGAGGGAGGGAGGGAGGGAGGGAAGGAGGGAAAGAGGGAGGGAGGGAGGAAGAGAGAGAGAGAGAGAAATAGGGAGAGAGAGAAAGAGGGCGAGAGGGAGAGAGAGAAAGAGGGAGAGAGGGAGAGAGAGAAAGAGGGAGAGAGGGAAAGAGAGAAAGAGGGAGAGAGGGAGAGATGGACGGAGGGAGAGAGGGAGAGAGAGAAAGAGGGAGAGAGGGAGAGAGAGAAAGAGGGAGAGAGGGAGAGAGAGAAAGAGGGAGAGAGGGAGAGAGAGAAAGAGGGAGAGAGGGAGAGAGAGAAAGAGGGAGAGAGGGAGAGATGGACGGAGGGAAGGAGAGACAGACAGACATATTCCTAACACTCCCTGCTTTCATTCTTCGTATCTATCCCTTTCTCCCATATTTCTAACCCACTTTTCTTTCATTCCCTTTATTTCCATAATTATTATA
>NC_061856.1:5317187-5319687 GCF_019202785.1 Penaeus chinensis | reverse complement strand
ACGTCCTATTCTTCTTAATCTTCTCCTTCTAATCCTTCTTCTTCTTCTTCTTCTTCTTCTTCGTCTTCTTCTCCTCCTCCTTCTCCTCCTCCTCCTCCTCCTCTTCCTTCTCCTCCTCTTCTTCTTCCTCCTCCTCCTCCTCCTCCTCTTCCTTCTCCTCCTCTTCTTCTTCCTCCTCCTCCTCCTCCTCCTCTTCCTTCTCCTCCTCTTTTTCTTCCTCCTCCTCCTCCTCCTCCTCCTCCTCCTCCTCCTTCTCCTCCTCCTCCTCCTTCTCTTCCTCCTCTTCCTCCTCTTCCTCCTCTTCCTCCTCCTTCTCCTCTTCCTTCTCCTCCTCCTCCTCCTCCTCCTCCTCCTCCTTCTCCTCCTTCTCTTCCTCCTCTTCCTCCTCTTCCTCCTCCTTCTCCTCCTTCTCCTCCTCTTCTCCCTCCTTCACATCCGCACGAGTCTTACTAGCCTTCGTCTGTCGTGTCGCCTCGTGTCTATCTTTCCTGCTTTTATCATAGTGTTTATTATTCCGCTGTTCTTCGCCTCATTTGTCGTGTCATTTTTTCTCCTTTAACGTGTGATCAGAAAAAAGATAGTGATCCAGAATTTAATACTTGAATAGTTTAAAAAAAAAGATAAAGACATATAGATAAAAAGCAGAAAGAATTTACAAAGAATGTGAACTACGAATGAATACGAATCGAACCTACATATAAAAAAACAAAACAGTGATAAAAAAAGAAGAGAAAGAAGAAGAAGAGGAGGAGGAAGAGGAAGGAGGAATTCCTCGACACACTGTCATTCACGCTTTCAACGCCTGAGATTCAACAGGGCTATATTTTCTTACACGAAATCGTCATGTATCTCTCTCTCTCTCTCTCTCTCTCTCTCTCTCTCTCTCTCTCTCTCTCTCTCTCTCTCTCTCTCTCTCTCTCTCTCTCTCTCTCTCTCTCTCTTTCTCAATTCTCTCTCTTTCTCAATTCTCTCTCTTTCTCAATTCCCCCTCTCTCTCTTTCTCTCTCTCAATTCTCTCTCTCTCTTTCACTCTCTCTCTCTCTCTCTCTTTCTTTCGGCATCACGAGAAAGTATCGAGTCTTAAAAGAAAAAACCGGAAAGAGAGAGAAACAAAAATATTAAGAATATAGACGGAATTTTCTACCGATGCTACTCCGAAAAAATGGCATATCGGTTTAATATATTTGGCTTTTGATTCTTCTATTGTCTACTTTTAATAATTACGTGGACCGATTCCTTTTTCTCGTATCTCCTTTATTTTTGTATTTCTGTCTTTCGCTTTCCTTTCACACTCGATCGTCTCATAGTTTGTAAATATATATCCGTGGTTGAAATAATTCGATGTGAATATTTTATCCAAAATAAATTTTCCTCCTCTCTCTCTCTCTCTTTCTCTCTCTCTCTCTCTCTCTCTCTCTCTCTCTCTCTCTCTCTCTCTCTCTCTCTCTCTCTCTCTCTCTCTCTCTCTCTCTCTCTCCGTTCCTTCCATGCCGATCGCCAGCGCGCGTTCTCTCAAGCTATCACTCCAACGGCATGTCTTTGTGGGAAGAAATACCTTCTTATTCATTACTTGAAGACGGGGAATGAGAAATAAAGATAATGAGGAAGAGGAGGAGAAGGCGTAAGGAGGAGGAGAAGAAGAAAGAGAAGAAGAAGAAGAAGAAAATGGAGAAGATGGTAGAGAAGAAGAAAACACCGGAGAAGGAAAAGATAAAGAAGAAGAATAAAATACCGAAGAAGGCAAATATAAAGAAGAAGAAAATATAATAAAATGAATGGTAATAAGAAGAAAAAACAAGAAGGAGAAGTGAAGGAGACAGCGACAGCATCAGGAGCAGAAGCAGAGGCACTAACCGCCCGTGCCCCTTCAGATTAAGCGGATATATTAAGATTTTGTTGTATTGAGAGTTCTTTTTATGACCACCATTATTCATGAGCGAAAGAATGAGATACGTGTCTCTCACTCTCTTCGGAATGTCATTGCCTTGTCATTTTTTTTTTTTTTTATTATTTGGCTAATATGCATTTTTTTTACGTTTGTTTCTTTTTATCCCTTTATTTTAAAATCTGATATATCATACTGAATATATCCGATATCTATCCTCTTATCGTGCTTTCTCTATCGTTATCATATCCTCCTTCGCCGAGGAATCGTTAAGTGATCTCAGAATATCTCACGGTTTAAAGTACAAAAAAGTCGACTCACAAAGCCTACCTGTAATTACTTGATATCAAACACACAGGTGAGACAGTAAGTAGGAGAGGGAGGGGAGGGGAGAGGAGAGGGGAAGGAGGGAGGGAGGGGTTGCTATTAAGCCTTAATTCCTTTACTTATTCATGCGGCTCGAGGTTCAAGTTAATGATCCTTTTTATACAATCGTCCGTCGGGTCGGGAGGCGAAATGAGAGCAGAGTCGGGCGTTTAAACTCTACGGGAGAAACACGCCCCGCTTGGTGGACGGTACGCGCGTGATAAGTACTGTATCAGTTAAAGGAAAGGA
>NC_061856.1:5257187-5259687 GCF_019202785.1 Penaeus chinensis | reverse complement strand
TATTTCTACTACGATGCTGCAGAAACTACTGATGTTTTTTGTTTTTTTTTTTCGCTGTTGCTTTTGTTATGACTATTTCTATTCCTATCCAGTACGACTGTTTCCAATCTACGACAACTACGCTGCTACAGAAACGACTGATATTTTTCTTTTTTCTTATTTATTTATTGTCGTTTATTATTATTGATTTATTATATTTATCTATTGGACGACTATTCCGACTACTACGCTGCTATAGAAACGATCGATATTATTTTCTGTTTTTATTCTAATTTTAATTTTCTTTATTATTATTTATTTATTGTATTTATCTGTTGTACGACTGTTACTGCGACTACTATTGCGGCGAATTCAATTCCTACTACGACTTCTTGAACGACTAGTACGTTGCTATAAAAAGGATAGCATCTCTCATGCTGATACGTTTACCATTACTACTAGGAATGCTGTAAGGACTATTGCTTCTACTACTACTACTACCCTCTCTGCTAAGACTACTATACCGACAACTGCCAATCGTCTAAATGTATCGCTTCTCAATTACCTGTGATTGTCTTTATTCCCCATTATCATTATCATTATTATTATCATCTTCCCTCTATGGTTATCTTATGCAATCTTTTACTTATCGATTTTTGTTTTTGTTTTTTGTTTTTTGTTTTGTTGGTTCTAAGCTCAGAGATGCTGTTGATTTAATAACCTGCATTGTATTCCTTACCGAATTTGTGATGCTATTAATGATGTTTGTTATTGTTGTTGTTCTTGTTTTCATTATCATTATTGTTTCTAAGTGATTATTATTATTATTATGGCCATTATGATGATTATTGTTATTATCATCATCATTATCTTTATCATCGTTATCATTATCCTCATTAGGTACATTATTGTCATCATTCTCAAGACTTTTTTTTGTCATTTGTCATTGTATTATGATCATTATTATTGTTACTATTATTGTTATCATTATTATCAATAACATTGTTGTTATTTTTATCAAAATTATTATCATTATTATCATCCTTATCTTTATCCTTTTCATTATTATTGTCATCATCATCATCAGCAAAATAATTATAATTTTTATTAATATTATTGTTATTCTCATTATCCCAATTATCATCATTATCATTATCATTTTTATCATCAGTATCATTAGGATCATTAAGATCATCATTTAACATTATTATTACCATTATTATTATTATTATTATTATTATTATTATTATTATTATTATCATCATTATTATTATTATTATTACTTTCATTATTATTATTATCATTATTATTTTTTTTTATCATTATTATTATTTCTATTATTACTATTATTATCATTATTATTATCAGCATCATGATCATTATTACCGTTAATTTATTATCATTATTATTATTATTATTTCTAGTAACATTATTATTACTCACTTAGCTTCCTCACACTCACAGTTACTTTAATTGGTATTACCTTCTTCGGTTTGTTTATGCATTCATTTATTTACCTTGCCTTAGGGAGCAAGGTTCTCTTCTTTTAACTATAAAAAAATATTAAAAAAAAAAGATGAAAGCAGCCCATTACTTTCCAGAAGAAAAATATATGAGAACCGCTTTTGAACCTCCCCCTCCCCCACTACCACGCACTCTTTTTTTTTTTCTTTTTCTTTTTTCTTTACCCTGTATGTCAGAGTATCGTAAATAACACTCTTAACCCCTAAAATAACCTTTTCTCGAAAGTTCCTTTAAGGTCAGTCAACCCACTCTCCCTTTACCCTCAATCCTTGACGTTCCTTCCCTTATTCTTACCTTATTATCTCTTCTTTCCCTCTTTCATTTTCCGTATTCTCTGTTCCTTTTGATCTCGTCTCTTCCCTAATTCCTATATTTCTCTGATTTCCTCTTCCCTTTTCCCTTTCTTTCTCCCTTTTTTCTTCATCCCTCATCTTCCCTTTATTCTATTCTTTCCTCCTTTTTCTTTCCCTTTATCCAACCCCTTATCCACTCTCCATGTTACTCCTCCTCCACATGTTCATCCTGTCCCCCTCCCCCACTCCCCCCCCTTTATCCCTGTCTTCCTTTGCCTCGTTTTCCTCCCTCCCTATCCCTCATTTTCACCTGTGCCCTTTTCCTCCTTTTCGTCCCTTCCTCTCCCTCATTCACACCTTTGCCCTTCCCCCCCCCTCTCCCCTCTCCCCCGTTTTATCCTTGTCTTCCCCTGTCCCTCTTTCCTCTCCTCTTCCTTCCCCTTTACTACGCTTTCTTCCCTTGTCCTCTTTTCCTCATCTTTTCCTCCCTTTATCCCAGTCTTCATCCTCCACATTTCACTACAAAAGGCAAGTAAATATAATTTTGTCGTCGCAAAAATTAAAATTAAAATAATGAAATATGCTAAAATTAGGGGATACTAAAGAACAATTATGTGCAAAAAATAATAATGATGATGAGGAGGAGTAGGAGGACGATGATGATGATTATAGCAACAATAATAACAAGGATGAAATTATTGATA
>NC_061856.1:5247187-5249687 GCF_019202785.1 Penaeus chinensis | reverse complement strand
TTCTCTCGTTCTTCTTCTTCTTTTACTTTCTTTTTCTTTCTTCTTCTTCTTCTTTCTTCTTCTCCTTCTTTTGCTTGGTTCTTATTTTACATTTTCTTTTCTCCTTTCTTTTCTTTTTTTTTCATTCTTCATTTTCTCTTCTCACTCCTTTTCTTCCTTCTTCTTCTTTTATTATCTTTTTATTTTCTGGTTATCTCTTCCATTTAATTATTTTTTCTTCTTCTTCTATTACTTGTTTTTTATTTTACATTTTCTTTCTTATTCTTATTCTTCTCTTGTTATCGTTTTATTTATTTTTGTGTCTTCCTTTTATTCTTTTTCTTCCTTCTTCTCTTTTCGGTTGGTTCTTATTTTACATTCTCTTTTCTCCCTCTTTTTCGTTTTTTTCTTTCTTGTCCTATCATTGTTTAATTTATTTTCTTCTTGTTTCTCCATTTTATTTCTATTTTTTTCTCTTATTTTACATTTTCTTTTGTTTTCTCTTCTCACTTCTTTCCGTTTTTCTTTCTTCTTCTCTTATTGTTTTATTTATTTCATTCTTGTCTCTTCGTTTTATTTCTTTCTTTTCCTTACTCTCCTATTTTTTTTCTAATCTTGCATTTTATTTTTTATTCTTCATTTTCTCTTCTCACTCATTTTCTTTTTTTCTTTTTTTCTCTCTTCTTGTCGTAATATTTATTTTCTTATGTTTTCGTTTCATTCCTTTTTTTCTTTCATTTATTATTTTTGTTTTGTTTATTTTACTTCTTTTTTTCTCACTCCTTTTTTTTGCTTCTTCTTCTTCTTCGTGTTCTTCTTTTATTGTCGTTTTATTCATTTTCTTCTTGTCTCTTTATTTAATTCCTTTTTTTCCCTTTCTCTTTCTATTATTTTGTCTCATTTCACATTTTCCTTTTCATCTATTTCTTTTTCGTATCTCCTCTATTACTAATTTCGTTAATGGTTTTATTTTCTTTGCTTTCCTTTTTCTCCATTATCATTATTTTTATCATCCAAGTTTATCATGATTCCTCCATTTCTGAACATCCTATTTCCCATCTTTATTTCCTTTATTTCCCTCCTTCTTTGCTTCTCATTCTCCATTCTTCTTTCTTGTCTTCTGTTTCCTCTTTTGCTGCTTATTCCTATTTGTCTCCTTTTCTTGTTTCTCCTCTTCGTCGTTCATCTCTTATTCACTTCTCTGCTTTATATATATTTTAATTCTTTCTTTATCCAGTGTTTTTCTTTTTTATTCTCTTACTCCTCTATTTCTTCCTATCTTATCATGTCTTCCTTCTCCTACCTTTCTCTCCATTAATCCTTCTTTCTTCTCTTCTCTCCTTCTCTGCTCTTCTTCCTCCTCATTCGCCTTCTTTCATTCTCTTCCTCCTCCCTCCACTTCCTCCTCATCCGTCTCTTCTCATTTCCTCTTCGTCCTCCTTCTCCTCCTCTCGTTTTCCTCTGCATTCTCCTCCTTCTTCAATTCCTTTTCGTCTTCCTTCTCTTCCTCTCGTTTTCCTCTGCATTCTCTTCCTTCTTCACTTCCCTTCTAGTATTCCTTCATCTCTTTTCTCCTCCTCTTCCTCTTCTCCAGCTCTTCTTACACCATCTTCTATGCATCTTCCCCCTTCCTCCACCTCCTCCTTCGCCTTCTCTTTTCTCCTCTTTCTTCGCCTCCTCTCCTTTTTCTCAATCTCCATTTTCCTCCTTCACTATTTTTTTTTCCTCATTTTTCTCTCCTTTTTCTAATATTCTTCCATTTGCTTCTCTTCTTTTCACTGCTTATGTTTTCTTCTTGCTCCCCTCTTTTCTTCTTTATTATTGTTTTGTCTCTTGCATTGCCTTCGTCATTTTTTTATTTTATTATGGCAGTCCCTCTTTTTTCATTTTTCTCTTTACCTTGCTTCCCATCCCCTCTTCTTCCTTTCATTATTTTGTTATTTTGTTTATTGTTATTATTTATTGTCTTCTTCTTCCTCTTATTAATAACTTTATTATTATCACTATTATCGTTACTATTAAAACAATTAACATCCTCATTATTATAGTCATTGTTATATATACATATATTCATACACATATATATACATATATATACATACATACACACACACACACACACACACACACACACACACACACACACACACATATATATATATATATATATATATGTTATCATATCTATTATCATCATCACTATCGCCTTCATTCTTATAATCATATTCTCTCAAAAGATAACAGAAAACAAAACTCTGTAAAAAAAATGAAGATAACAAAGCAAAACATAAAACCAAAGAGAAAATAAGGAAGACGGACCATTAAACCCTTCATATTTACATATAAAATACATCTAAAACATGAATGGAGACGGCGCAGTGCGAATAGCCAATACTCACCACCTCCAGTAAAAGAAAAAAAAAAAAGAAGAATAGATCTTAATTCACTGATTATATTCATGAATTCGTGAGTATCGCTTTGTCGACACAGCAGCTCCGGAGAACAACGGCGAAGCTTCGTA
>NC_061856.1:5234687-5237187 GCF_019202785.1 Penaeus chinensis | reverse complement strand
GATGATGATAATTATAGTAATATTAATAATAATAGTAATATTGATAGTAATGATGATAATATAATGATAACAATAATATTTATAATGATAATAATAACAATAATGATTATGGTAATAGTATTTATAATAAAAATAATAACAGTGATAATAATAATAATAATAACAGCAACAACATCAACAATAATAATAATAATAATAATAGTAATAAAAATAATGATAATAAAAAAAATTATATAACAATACAATAATGATAATGGTGAAAATAATAAAAATGATGAGTATAATAATGATAAGGATAATATTTGACAATAATAATAGCAACAACAGCAATAATGATAATGATACTACTACTAATAATAGTAATGATAATATCAATAATGATAATTATGATAATAATAATAATAATAATAATAATAGTAATAATAAGTATAATAATAATGATGATGATTACAATGATAATAATAATGATGAAAAATAATGATATCGAAAATGATAACGGTGGTGATGATGATAATGATATGATAATAGTAATTATAATAGCAACAAAAATACCAATAAGGATAAAAGAAATAGATAAAAAATGGATAGAAAATAACAACCTCAAAACCAGCTGTCAAAAACACTATTACTTCTAAGAATTAAATCATAAAAAGGAAGAAAGAAAAATAGAGAAAAAAAAGAGAAGAAAAAGAAAGAAAACAAAACAAAACAGAAAAGCGAAAAAATAAAGGAAAAAGAGAAAATAAAATAAAGGAAAAAGAGAAAATAAAAGAAACAAACAGAGAGAAAAGAATTTGTTTAAAAGAAACAGAGAGAAAAGAATTAAAAAAAAAAAATTAAACAGAGAGAAAAGAATTAAAAAAAGAAACACAAAGAAAAGAATAAAAATAAAAAAGAAACAAAGAAAATAATAAAAATAAAAAAGAAAGAAACAGAGAGAAAAGAACAAAAATAAAAAAGAAAGAAACAGAGAGAAAATAATAACAATTAAAAAAGAGAAAGAAACATAAAAAAATAATGCAAAAGAAAAAAACAAAAACAACAAAAAACAAGAAAATCACAGGCTCTCGAGTCAGTTCCAGCCGGGCGTCTGTTCAAAACTGTTCAGCATTAATCAGCAACGCTTTAATTACTGTTGAAATTAGAAACCGGTATTGCTGTTGATGCATTCACGATTACCGGCTGTCACCTTCATTTGAATTTTCTTCTCTTCTCTTCTCTTTGTCTCTTTTTCTTTATTGTTTGTTCGCTTGTTCTTCTTTCTTTGTTTATATGTTTTTGTCCGTTCTGGGGTTTTGCATGTCTGTCTTTCTTTATTTCTTTTTTTTGTCTCTATCTTCTTGTGCTTCTATTTTTCTCTCTCTCCCTTACTGTCTTTGTGTGTGTGTGTGTGTGTCTGTCTCAGTCTCTGTCTCAGTCTTAGTCTCAGTCTCACTCTTAGTCAGTCTCAGTCTCTGTCTCAGTCTCAGTCTCAGTCTGCCTCAGTCTCAGTCTATCTCAGTCTCAGTCTATGTCTCTGTCTCAGTCTATCTCAGTCTCAGTCTCGGTCACAGCATGTCTCAGTCTCAGTCAGTCTCAGTCTCGGTCTCAGTCTCAGTCAGTATCTGTCTCAGTCTCTGTCTCAGTCTACCTCAGTCTGTCTCTGTCTCAGTCTCAGCCTCGGTCTCAGTCTGTCTCAGTCTCAGTCTGTCTCAGTCTCAGTCTGGTTCAGTCTCTGTCTCTGTCTGTCTCAGTTTCAGTCCTGTCTCAGTCTCAGTTTCAGTCTCAGTATGTCTCAGTCTCAGTATGTCTCATTCTCAGTCTGTCTCAGTCTCTGTCTCAGTCCCTGTCATTGGATACGTTAGAAATTCTGAAAATGACTTTATTATCATCCTCATCATTATTATCATTATGTTTTTATCATCATTATTATTAGTCTCCGTCTGTCTCAGTCTCAGTCTCGGTCTCAGTCTGTCTCAGTCTCAGTCAGTCTCTGTCTCAGTCTCGGTCTCAGTCTGTCTCTGTCTCAGTCTCAGTCTCAGTCTGTCTCAGTTTCAATCTCAGTCTGTCTCAGTGTCAGTCTCAGTCTGTCACAGTCTCAGTCTGTCTCAATCTCAGTCTGTCTCAGTCTCAGTCTCTGTCTCAGTCCCTGTCATTGGATACGTTGGAAATTCTGAAAATGACTTATCATCCTTATCATTATTATCATTATTTTTTTTATCATCATTACTGTTATTATTATTATTATCATTATTATTAATATTATTATTATTATTATTATTATCATTATTATTTCTATTATCATTATTATCATTGTTATTATTATTATCATTATTACTATTATTATTGTTATTATCATTATTATTATTATCATTATTATTATTATTATCACCATCATTATCGTCATTGTATTCAATATTATCATTGTCATCATCATTATCGTCATTGTCTTCAATATTATCATTGTCATCATCATTATCGTCATTGTCTTCAATATTATCATTGTCATCATCATTATCAT
>NC_061856.1:5212187-5214687 GCF_019202785.1 Penaeus chinensis | reverse complement strand
ATATATATATATATATATATATATATTTGTAATATATACGTATATAAATATTTGTAATATATATATATATATTTATATACATACATGCATATATATATATATATATATATATATATACACATATATACATATATAAATCTATCAAAGATTTTATAAATAACAGATAACCAACTGCAGCCTTATCCCATAAGAAATTACATACCCAGTTTAGCCCTCTGGTGGCCGAAAAGGGACAATACTTATGGGGTAATTGTGACGTCACAGAATGTTGCCATGACATGTAAAAACGTGGTAATTAAACCATTATGTCGTCTGTTAGTGTTCAAAGTCCTGATTGTTAAGATGAACATAAATGTTGAAGTATTATGCAGATAAAACTACAGTCAACTTGAAGTTATTCATGTAATTGCAAATGATATTTGTGAAAGGAATGATTTTAAGGTATAAAGAAAATAAAATTTTGAATTTCAGATTTATTTGCAAATGCATACATAACAGATAATTTGAAGAAAAAAAATCAGCATTTGTAAAGCTTTCTTATATTTCCTATTCATGGAATATGTTTCTTTATCAAGTTTCATAATTTCAGTCTTTATTTTGTAATTTTAAACTAAATATACTGGTCATTTAAAATGGTTTTCTGACCATGCCATTACATTTGGCATGTGGGATATTTTATTTTGCAAAAAAATCTGTTCAAACTTCCCTTCTATAAAATTAAGGTATTGAAGAGCCTCTGATATCACGTGTAAAGTACCAAAGCAATCAGATTATCATATGACACTACATGACACATATGAGAAAGAAACTGACAGGCTACTTTAACAGGCTTATTTCTATTTAATTATCGTACGCTCCAAACTTGTCAACTACATGTTTTTTTCTTGTGAAAACCCAAGTCATTTCTCCTTTTTTTTTTTCGTCTTCAACCTCGTTATTATTAACTTCCAATAAACAGCCAGCACCTGGATACTAACGCTTGTGATTCATTTATTAGCTCCAAGCAAAAAGGGCTCTCAAGATCTCAAGAGCGAAGTTAGCCGACTTGGAGAGTTTCAAAAGATTATTATACAATGGCAGATCGAATTGCCTCTGAAAACGGTTTTGCGTTGGGATAATCTTTGTTATCTCCGCGATTGCAGCATCTCAAAAAAGTGATGACTTCTGCTGATCATTTTTCTAGGTGTGTTAACTGGCATTTTTTTTTCTTATATTTTCATTTTAACCGTCTAACCTTTTGGTTTTCCTTGAACACTATCATTGTTATTCCTGGAGTGCAAATGGTGCATTTGCGCTCCAGGAATAACAATTTCTGAAAATCGGGAATTACTTTTCTGAAAATCAGAATAAAACATTTACTGCTATCAAAGGTCATTGGATATCACATGTAAAGGATCAATATAGGTTCTTAAAGCTGGTTCTTTGGTGATTCGAACATTTATTAGATACTATTCCACACAGACAAACAAAGAGCAACATTCTTTTTAGTTTTCACTTTTAAATAATTATTAATTATGTTTCACCCATCGGCCATGAAAGAAGAAAACTGAATCCACTAACCTTTTGTTGTGCAGATTAGTTGAGTTTTCTTCCAGCTTAGGATCCAAGCACGTAAATTCATACAAAGAAAGAAAGAAAGAAACAAACAAACAAAAAGTCAATTTAACTGATATATATATTTGAAAGCTCTGACTAGGATTTACATAAACTAAATACATAAAAAAAGTCAAACTAACTTCGCACAATTAAAATTGTCTTTATTTATACATGGTCTGCCTAAATTTAAATCTTTGAAACAGGTATATGTTGCATAGAACATTTTTATATATTTACAGACTAACTACCACGACTAATGCGACGATTTTTTTTTTTCGTAGTACACAGAACTGGCACTCAACACATATAAAGCTTCAAGAGAAAACTTACAGGGTATGTTTAGAGCTGTTGAACATATCTTATATATATATCTTATATAATCCGGCCTCAAAATGTCTAAACATATCTTGTAGGTGTTACTTAATTGCTGGCAGGTCTTCCTAAACGGATCCGGCCTGTTGGCAATTTTCCCCCATGCTTGAGCTCTGTAAAATAAATTCCTTTGTATATTCCAAAAGGATTGCTTATTAGTGTGAGAGGCACCTGATTCTTGGTCTAGCCTTGTTATATATGTACAAGAGCGAATTTCAAAAGTACTCTCGGAACGTCTGTCCTCTACGGAAAAAAGGACAATACAGACTGTTAACTTACTTTTAGACATACGAATCGAACCACAGTCCTTGCAGTTTTCAGTGTATATGACCCAAGCACTTGAATGGTCCTCTGAGAGACGGAAACAGACACAAGGTTATATCATAAGGGGAATTAGATGAACATAAATAATTATAAAGAGCGTTTTTAAGTAAAAAGTTATAATTCACATGTTTCTTCAAACAACAGTATTACAGTTATAATGGACTTCAAAACCAAATTAATATTAAAACACGTACAAGCTGCCACTTTT
>NC_061856.1:5132187-5134687 GCF_019202785.1 Penaeus chinensis | reverse complement strand
ATGAATCTGTTATTAAGGAAATACTCTCTTATTTTACTTAAATGAAGAAGGTTTAATTTTCTCTTCTTATCTTTTTCTTTCTTTCTTTTTCTCGACGTTTCCTTACCATTTCTTTTTGTTTTATTTTCCCTTCTAGTGCAAATGTTTGATAACCTTAATCAAAATTACATTAACCCTTATCATGATGATCATTATCCTTGTTGTTATCATTATAATTGTTGTCATCCTTATCTACACAAATTGTATTTCATTATCAGATGAAATAAAGTATATGAAAGACAAATTTAAATACAGAATTCTAAGCAGCGCGGTCGAGATTGACAAAAGATTACAGAAATCGCAAAGTGAACATCGATCTTTATATGAACAAGACAAGTAATTATATTAGCATAAATCATAATCAGATATAAACAATGGATTGGGTATGTTTGAATATCATTTTCTTTTTTTGTTCTTATAATTTTTGGGAATTTTTAATGGCTAATGAGCTATTTTCGAGAGGGAAGTGAGGAAAGAATCTTTAAGATTTTTACTAGAACATTTGTGATGAGGAGAGATAATTCAGTTATTGGCAATTAATGATTTAGAAGAAAAAAAAATAATCCGAAGAAGAAATTAATAAATAAAGAAAAAAAAAACACACATACGAATCATATATATATATATATATATATATATATATATATATATATATATATATATATATATATATATACATATATATATACATATATATATATATGAATATATATATATATTTATATATATATATATATATATATATATATATATATATATATATATATATATATATATATATACACATATATATATATATATACATATCCAAAATGAATAAATAAATAAATAAATAAAAATCAAACACAATTACGATAAGTCTCCCCCCCCCTCACCCACAAAAAAACAACAATTATAACATAATAACAAGAGTCTTAAACTTTCCCTCTTTCGGCTCAGTGTCTGCCATTATCACGGCCTCTCCTCGCCTGCCGTTCTTCCCACAAGCAACGTCCTTCCCCTGTCTTGCCAGGAGCCGAGAAGAAGAGTTATGAAGGGTCACTGTCAGGGGTCAAGGAGGGTGGGGGATGGGGGGGCGGTGGAGGGGGTTAGGGGAAGGGGGACGGAGGAGGGGGGGGAGGGGGACGGAGGAGGGGGGGGAGGGGGGCGGAGGAGGGGGTCAGGGGAAGGGGGGGTTAGAGGTGAAGGGGAGACGGGGGATGGGGTGGGGGGGTGAGGGGAAGGGGGGCGGGAAGGCAAGGGTTAAGGAGGCGGTAGGGGTAGGAAGGGCAAAGTGGAGAAGGGAAGTGAGTTGGAGGAGAAGGAGAAAACTTGTGTGTATATATATATATACATATATATATATATATATATATATATATATATATATATATATATTTACATACATATACATATATATATATATATATATATATATATATATATATATTTACATACATATACATATATATATATATATATATATATATATATATATATATATATATATATATATATATATTTACATACATATGCATATATATATATATATATATATATATATATATATATATATATATATATAGAGAGAGAGAGAGAGAGAGAGAGAGAGAGAGAGAGAGAGAGAGAGAGAGAAAGAGAGAACGCATTTCCTCTCCTTATTTTCTTATCACAAACAGCGAAGAAAACAGTCGAAGACACATAAAAGTATTAAAGAAAAAGGAAAAAGTCGCAAAAGGCAAGCACTCCACTTTACAGACGGAATTGGAAGCTGAAATGAACGACTTTTCAAATGATTTCCTTTGAGAATATTTTCCTTGATCTAAAACTAGCACTTTCCTCGAAATCGAAAAGTCATTTAATAATCACGTTCAGCATTTTCTTCCCCCCCCAAAAAAAAAAAAAAAACTCATCTAGGAATTTATCTATTTTTCAAAAATCATTTTTACAACTATGAATAAACAAAACGAAAGGTTAATAATACTGATATAATAATTATACATTAAAGTTGTGTTAATCATCTCTTTACTGAAGGTTTAATTCAGAATAAATAAAAGAAAGGAAACATGCAACAATCAAGATAAAAAAGGTAGAAGAAAAGAAAAAGAAATATGAATAAACAGAAAGGGTTAACATAAGTAAGAACTGTCAACTAACGATGAAAAGATTCACAATATATAAGCTGTAAAAATACTTAAAAAAAAAAAAAAAAAAAAAAAAAAAAATTGGTCATGAAAACCAGTGAAAAAAAAGAAAGAAAGAAAGAAAGAAAGAAAGAAAGAGAGCAAGAAAGAGAGAAAGAAGGAAAGAAAGAAAGAAAGAAAGAGAGAAAGAAAGAAAGAAAGAAAGAAAGAAAGGAAGAAAGAAAGAGAGAAAGAAAGAGAGAAAGAAAGAAAGAAAGAGAAAAAGAAAGAAAGAAAGAAGGAAAGAGAGAAAGAAAGAAAGAAAGGAAGAAAGGAAGAAAGAAAGAGAGAAAGAAAGA
>NC_061856.1:5097082-5099582 GCF_019202785.1 Penaeus chinensis | reverse complement strand
CCAAAGAACATCTTGTTTTCTTGTCAACAGCAGGAAAACGAAATGCATGGTAATTTCGAAGTCAGAAGTTCTGCCAAATTGTCCATTTAAATAAGGAGAAGTAAAGGGACAACATGTCTCCCCCTTTAATCATTTAGGACCTCTTATCACCTCAGATGCACGTTGCAAGAAGGAAATCAGACACAGAATCGGACTAGCAAAAGATACGTTCTCCAAACTCCGAAAAATCCGAACAGACCGTAAGCTCTCAATGCAAATAAAAATCAGACTCGTTAAATTGTCTGGTCGACTCTCCTGTATGGTTGCGACTCCTGGACACTGACGGCTGAAACTGAAACGGCGTGTTATAGAAGCCGCGGAAATGTGATTCTACCGCAGGATGTGGCACGCCCCTTGCACCGACCGAGTGTCCAACGAGGAGATCCTCAGAAGAGTCGGCCAGGGACGCGAGCTGCTAGAATTGATCCGAGGGCGACAACTCAAATTCCTCGGACATGCAATCCGTAAAGGCACACTAGAAGACCTTGGCC
Source organism: Penaeus chinensis (assembly GCF_019202785.1). Classification (NCBI taxonomy): domain Eukaryota; kingdom Metazoa; phylum Arthropoda; class Malacostraca; order Decapoda; family Penaeidae; genus Penaeus; species Penaeus chinensis. The sequence goes on along the minus strand of NC_061856.1, from coordinate 5,099,052 downwards.
TCAGCAGTAAAACTGAAGGCAAGGAAGCTCGAGGCAGACCGAGAAAATCACTCGTCGACAATTCCAGTAAACAAACACCTTGATGCCTCTGGGACAAAGCTCGACAACGTAAAATATGGCGCTAAGTACTTCGTCAAACACCGTATTAGTGGTGACACAAAAAGAAGTTATGACAATACTGTAGATATATAAACAAGCAGAGTATTATGTCGAGCTTTGTAGCTCTCCTTATCTTTTAGAATTTATTATTGATACTATTGTCATTGCTGTGATGTTTATCATTATCATTATTATTATTATTATCATTATCATTATTTCTTTCTCATTACTGCAATCAATATTATCATTATTGTTATCATCATCATCATCATTATTATAATTATCATTATTATTATTATTAATATTGTTATTATCATTTTTTATCATTATCATTATTATTATTATTATTATCATTATTATTACTATTATTACTATTATCATTATCATCCCCATCATTATTATCGTTACTATTACCATCACTATTATCATCATTGTTATTGTAATCATCATTATTATTGTCACCATCACCATTATATTTACCCTTATCACTATCTTCACCACTATCATTTTCATTATAATCATCATTTCAACCTCATTATTCTTAAGTCTGCAAACCAAACACAAATAACACACCAGTCAACCGGAACACACGAAACGAACCAGTGTGTAAGCAACACACACACACACACACACACACACACACACACACACACACACACACACACACACACACACTCAAAGGCAGCATATCAGCCAGTGCGAAATCATTCAATCGTGATCGGCTGACGTCCATTGGTAGTGTTATCATGCCATGTCCTGATAACAGAGTATTTGGATAAGCAAGGCGAGGAAGTTTAATGTAAGGTTTGTTGTCCGGTTATTTTTGTTTGGAGAGAAGGCATGAGAGAGAGAGAGAGAGAGAGAGAAAGAGGTATGTTGAGAGTGAGGCGAGAGATAAGAGGAAGAGAGGTGAAGATAGAGAAGGAAAGGGAGTCTGGAGAGAGAGAGAGAGAGAGAGAGAGAGAGAGAGAGAGAGAGAGAGAGAAGGAGAGAGAGAGAGAAAGAAAGCGAAAAGGAGTTGGGGAGAAAACACATACATACAGGCAAACACACACACACGCACACACAAACACACACACACACACACACACACACACACACACACGCACACACACACACACGCACACACACACACGCACACACACACACACACACGCACACACACACACACACATACACACGCACACACAGAATGAGAAGGAAAGTAAATAGTTACGGATAAGGTGCTCCTTAATGACTGAAAATCAAATTATATGTCCTGAAGTAAATATGAACAAAAATAAAATATATATAAGCAAATAACAATTCTTACTCTCTGTGTTTCTCTTTCTGCTTTTTTCCCCTTATTTCCTCTCTGTCTCTGTCTGTCTGTCTTTCTCTCTCTCTCTCTCTCTCTCTCTCTCTCTCTCTCTCTCTCTCTCTCTCTCTCTCTCTCTCTCTCTCTCTCTCTCTCTCTCGCTCTCGCCCTCTCTCTCTCTCTCTCTCTCTCTCTCTCTCTCTCTCTCTCTCTCTCTCTCGCTCTCTCTCTCTCGCTCGCTCGCTCTCGCTCCCGCTCTCGCCCTCTCTTTCTCTCTCTCTCTCTCTCTCTCTCTCTCTCTCTCTCTCTCTCTCTCTCTCTCTCTCTCTCTCGCTCTCTCTCTCTCTCTCTCGCTTTCTCTCTCTCTCTCTCGCTCTCTCTCTCTCTCTCACTCTCTCTCTCTCTCGTTCTCTCTCTCTCTCTCTCTCTCTCTCTCTCGCTTTCTCTCTCTCTCTCTCTCACCTTCTCTCTCTCTCTCTCTCTCTCTCTCTCTCCCTTCCACATTCTTTCATCTCTTCCCCCCCACCTCCTTCTTACCCCCTCCATCCCACCCCCACCCCACCTCTCCTTCTTA
>NC_061856.1:5087082-5089582 GCF_019202785.1 Penaeus chinensis | reverse complement strand
AACGACATTACCATTATTTCAGTATTATCGTTATTTTCTCTTTTTGCTCTTAACTAGCAGGAACTGTGGTAGAATTATGAAAGTAGTGATTATAAATGATAAAAGTAATAATAATGATGATGATGTTAATGATGATGATTATGATGATGATGATAGTGATAATGATAGTAACAATAATATTATTAATAATGATAGTAAAAATAATCTTTACAATGAGCATCATGATAACAATAATAATGATACAAATAATGAAAATAAGAATAATAAAATTAATAATATATAAGTCACGTAATGTAGACCTACCTATATACACGGCCTTTTCAGACCCCATACCAGTTTGCACTTCATAGGCTAGTGAAGTCAATGTCCTACTCATACTAGCAGACAACTGGACAACCGAATAAATCCTCTCTTTATCTGAGGAATCCCATAAAAAAAAAAAAAAAATTACTTCTAACCAAGGCTGTAAGTTACGAGTATGAGTTGCTATTCTGTGGGCATAGGGAGTGACAATAAAGAGGGACTTTTGGTATATTTCTGCAGCTTTGTTTTGGGGTTATTGGCAGAAGGAAGAGGGTGTATTGTCGGGATTCTTGAAACGCTATCTTCATTGCTTCATCTTGTGAACAACGGAACCTGTAGTGTGATTGTCACTCGGATTTTGATATTTCAAAAAGGATGTCATGTGAAGATATAGCTAAAGAAGAGAAAGGGGAGTAAGGAGACAGAATAAATATCCCCAAAGACCAGAACGAGGGTGGGAGTAGGAATAGGAAACGTGTAAAAAACAGATCGAGGATAATGCCAGACTACATGGTGAAAATGTATAGTCGAGTGATCTGTGAGAACACAACGAAGACCCAAGTTCCGAAGGGTCTCGTTGAACAACTACAAGTGAAGGGGGGAGTTCGTCTTGAGAAGGACTTCGCTTTACTTACCGTAGGAGAGAGAGAGAGAGACACGTGTTGTTAGAACGAAACCTGTCGGGACCTTCGAAGCAGCTACGTTCCTTGAGATGAGCTGTTCTGCCGGTTTGTCAGAACATCAGAAGTTTCTTCACGATTTTGCACGACCACCAACAAACCACAAAACAGTTTAGAAAGAGAAAAACACAGATCAATGGTCTTATTACCTTTGAAGCATAGAGAAGGTTTTTCTCTGAAATCCGCCTGGAATTAGGCAACGAGACAAACGTGCCTGTTGACTAGAAGACGAGCATTCCGACACATAATTGAATGACTGTCATCCAGACCGCGTTTAGGCAGTCGACGCTTGGAAAACATCAAGGTTGGATAGTCTTCAAAACTGCAAGCTAAAGTGCTTTAAAAAATGTCTTATACTGAATGCTGACGAGTTCTATAAACTATTCTAGGATTTAACGGTCCTTTTTGTCAAAGAAGTACATTTCAAAAGGTATTTCCAAGACTGACGTGGAGTTCCTAGCTGTGTAGGAGACCCATGCATCAAAGGAATCTGCGCTGTCGTCATGCATTCTTTCACGTGTTACTTTTCTCCCTGTTCGTTTGCTCTTCTCAAAACGTCTCTTGCCAGCTAGCTTTAACACCTTTATAGTCCATGCAAGTAGTTCCTGCTCAGAATCAATTGCAATTTATTACACCATTAATTTTAAGGCTAATAAAACCCATTTTTTTATCAGCCTTGGAGACTTATTCAGTCCAGAGTAGCAACATTTCTCTCACCCTGCCGTTGCAACCAAGGACTTTTATCAACCGACTGAAGGACATTATCACTTTCATATCTTTCTCGGAAAACCACATATATCAATGATGGATAAACACGTCCTAGCAACGGCGACTTTCACCTGCCCTAATTACTCGGGTAAAGTCTAACTCACCCTTACAGAACTTCGTGATGGAGAAGACAGGGTATGTCTTGCCACTGGCCTGCCCTTGATTGCGTCTTCAGGTCACCAGAAAATTGTTTAGGAGTGGTCAGACAAATTCTTTAAATCAACTCGACCTTACTTCATTCAGGATAATACTTCATGTAAAGGCGAATACCACGTACCACTTCGGACTGGTTGCTTAGTCAGGGTATAAGAGCCCCACTGTTAAATTTAGCAATTTCAAAATCAAAAGAATTATCAAAAGCCATGGGATGCAAAACCATAATTAATATTATTGCCTCTATTTACTGCATTAATGCACTCAAGGAAACCAGCCTTGAAATATTACATAGAAGAATATATATATATATATATATATATATATATATATATATATATATATATATATAATTCTCCTCCGTTCCTCGTTTCTCTCTCGAATGTTAGACGCAAGAAATATAATAACTTCCCTTTTTTTCCTTATCCGAATGTTCCTTTTTGAACAGGAATCATACAATAAATACCTTGATTATTTTTTAATAATCCTGAAAATTAATTTCCGGGTATCATTTCGGATAAAAAAGAAAGGACAAGAGAAAAGTAATATAGCTTTGATAATCACGATAGATCTTAACAATATTCATAACAACAAAA
>NC_061856.1:5072082-5074582 GCF_019202785.1 Penaeus chinensis | reverse complement strand
TCTCTGCGCGGCCTCGCCACGCGCTTATTCTCCTCTTACTCTTCGCTCTCTGCTGCTCTCTCTGCTCTGCTCGCGCTCTCGCCCCCTCACCCCACACTACACCTACCCCCTACAACAGTGACATATACACCCAAAAAATCCACCCCCTCAGGAACCACCATCCCTACCCACTCTACGTACCCAACGCCGCGCACCACCGGGCAACCTCCAAGATCGCACAAAACCCCGGCCAGCCCGACCCTCCCCGCATTATATATTTATATAATATATTTATATATATTCAACCATTTTTAATTCACTCACTCTCTCTCACCTATTCTCTTCTCTCCTCGGGTCTCTCCCTCTTTCTTATCTTTTACTTGTCACGTATCACTCTCTCATCACTCTCACAGTCTCCTCGTCTCTCACTCATTCATCTCAATCCTACTCCATCCCACCCCCCTTCCCTCTCATCCCCTCTCTCTCCTCCTTCCCCTCTCTCCCTTCTCCGTCTCTTTCCTCTCCCCCCTCCCCTCTTCTCCCCCCTTCTCTTCCACCCCTTCTCCACTCCTCACCCCCTTCTCTCTCTCCTCTTCCTCCCTCTCAGTCTCTCTCCCTGACTGTCTCTTCCCTCTCCTCTCTTCCTCTTCCTCAATCTTTCTACCTCTCTAAAATCCTCCGTCACTCCTCCCTCGCTCCCTCACCCTCCCTCCCTCCCCCCTCCTCCCTCTCTCCACATCCTCAACCTCCTCTTCTCGGGGTCGTCGTCTCCACTCTCTACTAGGTATAATAACGCCCCCCCCCCCTCCCTACCTCTGCCTCCTTCCCTATCACTCCTCATCTCTCCCCTCCCCTTCCCTCTCTCCCTCGTCCCCTAACCCTCCTCCTCCTCCTCCTCCCAACCCCCCCCCACCCACCTCCCCCTACCCACCTACTCCTTCCCACCCCACCCCCACTCCAAACTTCCCCCTCCCCCCTAACCCCCCCCCACCCCCTCTCCCCACCCTCCCCTAGCACCCCCATCCCCCCCCCATCCACTTCCCCCCCCCATCTACTCCACCAATATCCTCCCGTTAAGCTCTCCACTCGCCCCCCCCCACCACATTCCTCCCTTACTTCTCCCTCCATTTATCCTCCCTCCAACCACTCCACCTCCCCATTCCGCTCCCCCCCTTCTCCTCCCGGCTCCAACCCCCATCTCTCTCCCCCCCTCCCCTCTCCCCCTCTCCCTCGTCATACCACATCCCCACCTCACCTCCCCTCCCACCCTCGTCTCCTCACCATCCCCCTCCCGCTCCCCACGCCCTCCCCCCTCTCCCCTCCATTCCTCCGCCCTCTTCAAACCATCTCGTCCACCCCTCCACCCCATCCCCCCACCCCCTATGCCTTCTCCCCTTATCCCCACTCACCGTCTCCTCCCCTCCCATTTCCTTTCATTCTCTCCAATCTCCGCGACTCTCTCCTCACCTACTCCCCTCTCTCCTCCTCTCACTCTCCCTTCTCTCCTTCATCGCCATCCCTCCCCCTCCCCTCTCCTCTCACTTCCCCACCATTCCCTCCTCCACGACACTCCATATCCTCTCTCTTCTCGTACCTCTCTCCACACACACCTCTCAATAAAAATACTAATCCAAAACTCTCTCTCACTCACAACTCTGCTCTACCAAACCCTCCAACCCTCTATCCAGCCCCTCCTCTATTCACTCTCTCTAACACTCCCCCCGCCCCACACCACCCCACCCCCTCCCCCGACACACCCACCCCCCCCCCGCCCCCCCCCCTACACAGCCGCCCCCCCCCCCACCCCCTTCCCACCCCCCCCCCCCTCCCCCCCCACCCCCCCCCCACCCCCCCCCCCCCACCCCCCCCCACACCTCACCTCTCACACACTCACACTCTCTCACACTCACACTCACTCTCACCCTCACACTCACACACACTAACACTCTCCTCTCACACACTTCCAAACCCACTTAGTGCTAGAGAGATATGAAGAGTGATATACATACATACTCAAACTCAAACAAATCTTTCATCAGGGGGGGAGTGATGACTCCTCACACACTCAACCACCCTACTCACCACCTCTCTCTAACTCACAAACCACACACACACACACACTCTCACACACACACACACTATAGTTGAGAGACATGAGTGATATCGTGAGAGAGTGATATTTAGTTAGTGACCTCTCTCACCTCTACACTCACTCACACACTCTCCTAACACTTTACATTATCAAGAACAAAGATTTCCATTCTCTCACTCTCACACCACACAATAACTCAGTCTCACACTCACCACTCCACTCTCTGCCACACACCCCCCTCTCCCTCCACCATCGCACGCACCCGCACCTAAGCTCTCCCGCTCGCTCGTCACTCACCCCAGGGTGAGCTATATTCCCAAGGTGAGTAGCGACTTCCAGCGTCTCTCTATGATCTCTCCTCACTCACACCACACTCATCTCAATCACTCTCACAGTCTCCTTGTAGAGAGTCACTCCTCTGACATCTCA
>NC_061856.1:5062082-5064582 GCF_019202785.1 Penaeus chinensis | reverse complement strand
GCACAGTCTATCTTGGAAATAAATGCAGCTATAGTTGGTATAGAAAAGACTTTTTAACTAACAAACAAGCAAACGACACCGCACATTTCACCAGCGATTCTCCTTTACATAACGTGAGACATCCTCTTCCTCCTCCTCCTCCTCCTCCTCCTCCTCCTCCTCCATTTTCCTCTCTCTGTAATGTCTTCAGACTCTTCCACAACCACTGACCCAACCTTACTCCAGCCCTATTCTGTTGTCACCAAGTTTGACGACAGCTTGAAGCTAGACATAGATTCCCTGAGCAAGGAAATGAGTTCAAAGTATCAGCGGGGACACCGAGATCAGACAACGGTTTCGATAAGTAATTAAATGCTGTCATTTCCGTCTTGACCTTACCTCACCAAAGGTCAGGGAAGCGTTTCATGCCTTGACCAACACCCTAACCCCTCGTGGGAATTGTTTAATCGTGTTTGCATTCGTGCACACGCGAATCGGCCGCGTGCGAGAGTGAGCACACGCACGGTTTTGCACATATTGGGTATTAAATCTAACATACAACCCATATTTTGATATATGGGTTTGTACGTATATTACCTTGTGGATTTTAAACTTTTTACTTAAATAAAATTCAGTCTTCTTTCAAGTAACTGTTTATCTAATTAGTCCTTATGTATATGTTCTATATATCACTGACCTGACTACTTAGCCTACAATAAATCATTAAAAATGATATCCTTTGTTTATCATACTATACTTAACAATAATTTGAATTAAATCTATATATATTGAAAATATGAAGCATGCAACCGGCTGCCAATCAAGGCCTGACCAATAAAGTTTATTTTTGTGGTTATCTGTACAAAAAGCAGAAAATTGCTATTCACGAGCAAATCAACTGGATCAAGGGAAAGACAACTCAGTCAAAAATGTCTCTAGTGATCGACGCAGCAAACACCAATAATCCCCCAGCATATATATACTGAAAAGAAAATGATGCTAATAGGCCTCGCTGGTGATTTATCGCCATAGAAAGAGATGTGGCTAGATGTTGGCATTTGCCGGAGCACAGAGCATCTTTTATCAGAGGCCACCGGAATGCTTAATGCAATCCTATTATTTCACATTAATTTTGTTTTTGAAATATTAATGCGATAATTACACTAGGTAATTGGACAATTCTCCTGTAGATAAGCAGGTATTCTTAATCACCTATTTACTTTGTACCCGTTCATTCTATTTTTATTATCCATTTTCTTTATATTTATCATGTTTAACCTGAATTTGTATTAAAAAAGGAATCACACATAGACCTTTTTAATAATAAAACAGCATTCCAAGATATGATTGTGGTTCAGCGGATCAAGACAATTTTTTTTAAGTAATCGGCTTTCTAGACGTGTACAGTACGTGAAGGTCTGTGGTTACGAGAGATAAGATATATTCCTATGAAGCGTAAAATTTGAATATCAATACCTTGCTTGGACGGTGTGAAATTTTAGTATGCAATTATTTGAGATTACTGGAACTGCCTTGAAAACGCTAGGTTCTACATTGCAATCGCGGAGACAATGTAAAAAAAAGTTTTTTAGAAGTATTTCGATCTGCCACGTATAATAATCTTATGAAACTTTGCAAGTAAGCTAACTGTCGAGGAATATCCAGAGGCTGGCTATTTATTAGAACTTACTTGTAATGAGGTTGAAGGCCCTCAGGGAAATACCAGAATTAGCTGGCTTTGTCCCAAGAAAAATATATAGTAACAAGATTCGAGGGTACATCGGTACGATAGTTAGAGAGAATGCGGCTTGTTACATAATCCGTTAGTTTCTTACCGATTAGTCTCCAGTTGGGTAATTTGGCAGTTTATTTATGACACCAGAAGCTCTTCATTACCGTAATTTCATAGAAAGAAAATCTGAACGAGCATTTGCAAAAAAAAAAAAAAAAAAAAAAAAAAAAAAGAAAAAAAAAAAAAAAAATATGAATGCATGGTAAAAGAACATTTTTTAAATCTGAAATTACTGAAGTATTGAAAACAATAACTAAAATCATGAAACTTGATAAAAAAGCAAATTCCCAGAATAGGAAACGTAAGAAAGTTGTATATGTATGCAAATAAATATATTGAAATTTATTTCCTTTCTACCTTAGAAATTATTCCTTTCACAAATATGATTTGCATTTACAGGAATAACTTTAGGTTGACTATAGTTTTATCTTCACAATACGTAAGCATTTATACTAAGTTTAACTATCGGGACACGCTAAGCCCTGGCAGACTGCATAATGGTCGTACTTGAGAAATATTGTATATCACGTATGTGTATAAACACGTGTGTGTGTGTGTGTGTGTGTGTGTGTGTGTGTGTGTGTGTGAGTGAGTGAGTGAGTGAGTGAGTGAGTGAGTGAGTGAGTGAGTGAGTGAGTGAGTGTGTGTGTGCGTGCGTGCGTGCATGCGTGCGTGCGTGTGTGTTTGTGTGCGTGTGTGTATGTGTGTGTATGTGTGTGTGTGTGTCTG
>NC_061856.1:5055780-5056982 GCF_019202785.1 Penaeus chinensis | reverse complement strand
CTCTCTTTTCTCTCTTTCCAGACGTGAGAGAAGACACTAATTATTGACATTATCGAGGGTAAACGGCTCGGCAACATTCTTGGGCGAAAAAGGAGAGCATATGTGAGAAAAATGTTTACGTTCGCAAAAGCATCAATTCATAAGGATGCTTTGGATTTTGAAGAAATAAAAGAAAAATACAATTAAGAAAACAACTATGTTCGTTATATCTTAAATAAAAAGAGGAACAAACTAGATAATGATGTTATAATAATAGAGAAAAAAAACGTGACGGAAAAATCACATAAATAACGAAGCAAATTGACAAGTATAATATTCAACACCTCTTCGGAAAAAAATAAATAAAGAAGACAAGAGGAAGAAGAAAAAAAAGAAGGTGAGAGGGAAAGAGAAAATGAAGAAGACGAAGAAGAAGAAGAAGAAGGGAAAGGAGAATAACAAGAAGGGAAAGAAGAAGAAGAAGAAGGAAAAGAAGAAGAAGACGACGAAAAATAAGAAGATAAAGGAGAAGAAGAAGAAGACAAAGAAAAGAACAATAACAACAACTCCAGCAACAACAAGAATAATAAGCAAAGGAAGATGAAAGAAAGAAAAGAGAAGAGGAAATAAGGAAGGAGAATACAAAGCGAGGTCACACGAGGTCGCCCGAACCTGACAGCCGGGGAAGTTATAAAAGAAATTTCACTTGACCGTTTCATCCCTACTGAAGTTCCTCTTCGCTAACCATTATCTGTATGTAAGAATGGCGTTTCTCACTCTCTCTCTCTATCTATCTATCTATCTGTCTGTCTATCCATCTGTCTATTTATCTATCTACCTATCCATCTATCTATCTTTCAATCTCTATTTATCTCTCTCTCTCTCTCTCTCTCTCTCTCTCTCTCTCTCTCTCTCTCTCTCTCTCTCTCTCTCTCTCTCTCTCTCTCTCTCTCTCTTTATCTATTTATGAATCTACCTATTTCTCTTTCTCTCTTTCTTTCTCTTTATTTATCTATCTATCTACCTATTTCTATCTCTCCCCCCCTCTCTCTCTCTCTCTCTCTCTCTCTCTCTCTCTCTCTCTCTCTCTCTCTCTCTCTCTATCTATCTATCTATCTATCTATCAATCTATCTACCTATCCAACTATCTATCTTTCAATCTCTCTTTCTCTCTCTCTCTCTCTCTCTCCCTCTCTCTCTCTCTGTTTCTCTCTCTCTCTCTC
>NC_061856.1:5030780-5033280 GCF_019202785.1 Penaeus chinensis | reverse complement strand
TCCCTCCTTCCCTCCTTCCTTTCCTTTTTCTTTCCTTCCCTCCTTCCCTCTTTTCTTCTTTCCCCCTCCCCTTTCTTTCTCCCTCCCTTTTCCCCCCCTTTTTTCTATCTCTTTCCCTCCTTTCTTCTTTCTCTCCTTCCTTCCTTCTATCCCTCCTTCCCTCCTTCCTTTCCTTCTTCTTTCCCTCCCTCCGTCCCTCCCTTCTTCTTTCCCTCCCTCCTTCCTTCTATCCCTCCTTCCCTCCTTTCTTCTTTCCCTCCCTCCCCCCTTCTTCTTTCCCTCCCCCCCTCCTTCTTCCCCCCCTCCCCTCCCTCCCTGTTTCTTTCCCTAATTATAAAATCATTGATTTTCTATTTTCAATTGCCCCTTTGATATCAGACCGACAAAACCCCTTATATGCAATGAGGGAAATTTTTTGGCCCAAAAAAAACATTGAAATTTAATTATCGTTATATTTTTATCTCTAAAGATTTTTTGTTTTTTGTTTTTTGTTTCGAAGGCTGGAAGAGGACATTAAATTAACGAGTAACAAAAAGAATATATTCTTTTTTTGTGTATTGATAATAATGGTTATATTTTGTGTTATGAGGGTTAAAACATACTAATTAAAAATATGTTCGTATTTTTTAGCTATATAAAAGTAATGGTTTTATAATATTACTGTCGTGAAAATCCACGAATTATATTAAACCCATAAATATAGTGAGAGTGTCAACGGGAACGATTTTTTTTTATGACATGCGGTAAACAGTCGCCATCAGTAAAACATGGAAATCCTTCTATAAACAAAAACAAACAAAAAATGTGACTTTTAAACTCTAAGAAACCTCTAGGCTTCATATTATGGTATTATTATTATCGTTTTTTTTCGGAGAGAGACAGGGAGAGATCAGAGAAAAAGAAAAAGAGAGGAGAGAAGAGAGAGAGGAGGAGAGAGAGAGAGAGAGATGAGAGAGAGGAGATAGAGAAAGAAAGAGAGGAGAGAGGAGAGGGGGAAAAGAGGGAGAGAGAGAGAGGAGAGAGAGAGAGAGAGAGAGAGGAGGGAGGAGGGGGGGAGAGAGAGGAAAAAAAGGGAGGAGAGAGAGAGAGGAGAAGAGGAGGGGAGAGGAGAGAGAGGGAGAGGGGAGAGAGAAGAAGGGGAGGAGGAGGGAGGGGGGGGAGGGAGAGAGAGAGAGAGATAGAGAGAGAAAAGGAGGGGAGATTGAGGGGGGAAAGGAGAGAGGAAGGGGAAAGGAGAGAGAGGAGGAGAGAGAAGGAGAGAGGAAGGAGAGAGAGAAAAAAGAGTGAAAGAGAGGGGAGAAGAGATGAGAGAGAGAGAAAGAGAGAGAGAGGAGAGAGAGAGAGAGAGGAGAGAAGAGAGGAGAGAGAGAGAGGGGGGAGAGGAGAGAGAGGAGAGAGAGAGAGAGAGGGAAAAGAGGTGGAGAAAGGGGAAATTTAGAGAGGAGAGAGAAAAGAAGGAAAGAGGGGGGAGAGGAGGGAGAGAGGGGAGAGAGGAAGAAGAGAGAGAGAGAGAGAGGAGAGGAGAGTGAAAAGGGGGGGAAAAGAGAGAGAGAGGGAAGAGAGAGGGGGAGAGAGGAGAGAGGGGAGGGAGAGATGGAAAAGAGAGGGGAGAGGAGAGGGGAGGAGGAGGGAGAAGCGGGTGAGAAGGGAAGAGAGAGGAAGGAGAGAGGAGAGTGAGAGGGGGGGAGAGAGAGAGAGAAGGGGGAAGAGAGAGAGGAGAGGGGAAGAGAGAGAGGAGAAAGGGAGAGAGGAGATAGATAGGAGAGAGAGAGAGGAGCGAGAGAGGAGAGAGAGAGAAAGAAAGAGAAAGGGGAAAAATAGGGAGAAGAAAAGAGAGAGAGAGAGAGGAGAGAGAGAAGGGAGAGAGAGAGGACGGAGGAGAGAGAGAGAGAAGAGAGAGGTACGAGGGGGAGAGCGGAGAGAGAGGGGAGAAAAAAAATTTAAGGCTTCCACATTTTTCCCTCAGTTTCCCACGCTTGCCAGTGGATCCGCCTACATAAAGTTACAGCGCCTCGGTGGATGCTACTTGTGAAGACACCGAATTATAGCCCTTTTGCATCATCATTATCACATCCTTGGTATCCTCTTCCCCTTCTTTTCTCGTCCCTTTTCTTTTCTTTTTTTTTTCTTCTCTCTTCCTCATCACTTCCTTCTCCTTTTCCTCTTTTTTTCTCCCTCCTCCCTTTCCCCCGCCCCCCTCTTCCTTCTCCTCCTCCACTTTCTCATTCCTCCTCCTCCCTTCCTCTTTTCTTCTTCCCCCGCCTCCCCTTCCTCCTCCTTACCTCCTCCTCCTCCTCCTCTTACTCTCCATCCTATTCCTCTTCCTCCCTTTCCATCCTCTTCCTCCTCTCTTCCTCTTCTCTCCTTTCCCTTTTCCCCCTCCTACTCCACCTCTTCTCCTCCTCCTTTTCCTCGTCCTCCTCTTCACTCGTCCCTCTTCCCCTCCTCCTCCTCTGTTCCCTCCTTCTCTTCCTCCTCATCCCCCTCTGTTCCTCCTCCT
>NC_061856.1:4998280-5003280 GCF_019202785.1 Penaeus chinensis | reverse complement strand
AGAGTAAGAGGGAGAGGAGAGAGAGAGGAGATAGAGAAGAGAAAGGGAAAGCAAGGAAAGAGAGAGAGAAGAGAGAGAGGGGAGGAGAGAGGAGAGAGGAAAAAGGAAAAAGAAAAGCGGAAAGGGGAAGAGAGGGAGGAGTTTGAGAAGGAAGAAGGGAGGGGGGGAAAGGGAAAGAAGGAAGAGAGAGAGAGTGGGGGGGGAGAGAGACGAGGAGAGAAGAGGGAGGAGGGGGAAAGGAGGGGAGAGAGAGAGAGAGAGGAGAGAGTGGGGGGGGGGGGAGAGAGAGAGAGGGAGAGAGAGAGAGAGTGGAGGAGCAGAGAGAGAGAGGAGAGGAGAGTGGGGGGGGGAGGGAGAGAGAGAGGGAGAGAGAGAGGAGAAAGAGAGGAGGAGAGGAGGGGAGAGAGAGAGAGAGAGAGAGGGGGGGGGGGGGAGGGAGAGAGAGGGGAAAATAAAGGAGAGAGAGGGAAAAAAAAAAAAAAATCAACCAGATCGGGCAGATTTTAAATTATTCAAGGCCGTATTCCTTCATTCTAATTTTCTTATTTTTCACATGACATGAATAAATAGGGGAAATATATTTTAATATATATTTATATATTTTACATTATATATATATATATATATATATATTTATATTATATATATATATAATATATATGTATTATAACACACACACGGTGAAGTGCAGGAAATTTCCCGGGAAAAGAAGAACCCCAGTGAATATGCTGTAAAGACTTAGATAAAATCAAAAAACAAAAAAAAAAAATAAGAGATACGGACAAATACCACAAACACAAAAAATCATGGGCTTTTGACTTAACATTATTTAAGAAAAAAATCAGCAACCGTCCCCTTTCAAGAGGGGAGAAGGAGAAGGGAGAGAGCGGGAGCAGTGAGGAAAAGAGGGAGAGAGGAAAAAAAAGGGAGGGAGAGAGAAAGGGGAGAGAGGGGGAGAGAGAAGGAAGAGAAGAGGAGAGAGGAGAGGAGAGAGTAGAGAGAGAGGGAAAAGAGGAAAAAAGGGGGAGAGAGGAGAGAAAAAGAGAGAGAGGAAAAGAAGAAAAGAGAAAGATGGGAGAGAGAGAAGAGAAAAAGAGAGGAGGAGGGGGGGAGAGAAAGAGAGAGAGAGAAAGAGGGAGAGGAGAAGAGAGGGAAAAGGAGGAGGAAAGGAGAGGGGGGGAGAAAGAGAGAGAGAGAAAAGGAGAGGATAGGAGAGAGAGAGAGGAGAGAGAGAGAAGGGGGGAAAAGGAGGAGAAGAGAGGAAAAAGAGAGAGGAGAAAAAAAGGGGGAGAGAGAGAGAGAAAGCCCAAAAAGAACGAGAAATTTCAACGAAACCTTCAAAAATTTTATCAAAAAAAACCCCTTTCCCTTTTTTTTCCTTTTCTTAAACCCAAATAAAACAAACCCCTCACCCCATTCACAAAACCTTAATTAAAACATAATGATAAAAAAATAATAAAAATTTAAAAAACCCAAAAGAGAGACCCCAATTTGGGAATTTTCCCCCCAGCCAGGAAAAGGAAAAATGGGGATGGTGGGGCTGTGTGTGGTTGGGTGTGATGGTGAGGATGGGCATTTTGGTGATGCGGACATTTGAAAGTGGAAATTTGGTGACGTGAATTTGCGGTGATGAGTGTTGGGAAAATTGAAAAAAAAATTTGGTAAAAAGGGTTGTGGTGATTATGGATTTCTATGATGTGTGATTTGTGCGTTTATGGGAAAAAGAGAGAGAGAGAGAGAGAAGAGAGAGAGAGAGGAGAGAGGAGAGGAGAGAAGGGGAGAGAGAGGGAAAGAGAAGGAAAAGGAAAAAGAGAGAGAGAGAGAGAGAGAGGAGAGAGAGAGAGAGGCGAAGAAGCAGGGGTCAAGAAGTTAGAAAGAAGTGAAAACAACGAAAAAAAATCAAATGGAGAAACGCAAAAAAGAAGAGAAAAAAAAAAAAAAAAAAAAAAAAAAAAAAAAAAAAAAAACTTTTGTTGCAAGTGATGATCAATAATAAGATTTTTAAAAACGCAAAAAAAAGGGGGTTTAAGAATAACAACAAAGACTTCAGATTACATGCACGTACAGAGGCATCAAGAGGGTTTGGCAAACTGCAATAACTTCTGTACCGCAAATTGAGCTAAATGGTACACTGCCTCAATTCAGCGTATGATAAAAGATGAGGTTTTAAATGTTTTTTTGACGGGCCGGGGGACAAAAAGTACTGAAAACCGGGTTTTTAAAGATTTTTTAGAAAAAAAAATTTTAAAAAATGACTTTTTAAAAAAATACAGTCACACCACATATTCATTTTGTCTGTCTGTTTGTCTTCGTCTCTCTCTCTCCTCCTCACTTTCTCTCTCTCTTCTCTCTCTCTCTCTCTCTCTCTTTTCTTTTCCCCTTTCTCTCTTTCTTTCTTTCTTCTCTCTCCTCTCTCTCTTTTCTCCTCTCTCTCTTTTCTTCTCTCTCTCCTCTCTCTCCTCTATCTCTCTCTCTCTTCTCTCCTCTTTCTCTCTCTCTTCTCTCTAGGTTTCTGTGTGTTTGGTGTGTTTTTTGTGGTGTGTGTGTGTTGTGGGGTGAGTAGGGGGGGTTTGTGAGTGTGTGTGTGTGTTTTTGTTTGTGAGGGGAAAAAACAAACCCTTCATGAAAATTCACACATATACACACTCACATACACAGAAAAAAAAACTTAAAACATGCGCAAACTTTCCCTCATTCACACAAAAGAATATTTTAAAATTGGGACAAAGGGGGATGAAAAAAGTTTTCAAAAAAACCTATTAAATAAAAAAATAAATAAATATCAAAAAATTTAATTTAAAACAATTGTCAGTTAAAGAAATAAAACAAAACAAAAAAGAAAAAACCCACAAGAACATAAAGTAATAGTCACAACCTTTAAAAAAAAAATCAAATGTATATTAGATAAATCAGTTCACATAAACAAACAAGTGAAGGTTAAAGAAAGACAGTCATTACATACCAATTAACAATTTCAGAAGGTAAAAAACAAACACACAACGATGGACGAATAAAACACTTGACAAAACAAATAAACGAATGGCCGTATAAGGAAGTAAATAAGAGAACATAAAATGACAAGAAAATGGGTCTGACAAATAACGAAAAAAAGAAGAGAAAAAAAAGTGAAGCGATAGAAGAGGAGGAATATTGAGAAGAAGAATGAGGAGAAGGAGGGAAAAAAGAGGAGGTTTAAAAAGGAAGGGGGGAAAAAGGGAGGGAAATTTGGGAAAAGTTTGGGAAAAGGAAGTTTGAAGTAGGAGGAATAAACAGAGGAGGAAGGGAAGAAGGAGGAGAAAGGAGGAAGAGGAGAACGTGAAGGGAAGATAAGATAAAAATGACGAGGAAGAAAGAGGAGGAGGAGGAGATAGATAATAAAAAAGAGAAGGAAATAACATAAAAAGGGAAAATAAAATGGTAAGAACACATAGGAATAAGAGAAACGGAAGAAAAGATAAAAATAAAAATAAAATAAAAAAACACGAACACGAAGAAAGTCTTTCTAAGTCTTCGAAGAAAGAGAGAAAAAAAAATTGAATTGAGAACAGAAACCAGAATGACGAAAAGAGAAAAGAAAATAAGAACACAGCACAGTATAACAAAGAAACAACGCACACAAAGAAAAAGAAAAAGAAAAACAGAAATAAGAAAATATCTAAACAAAAACACAGAAATGGAAAAAAAAAATAAAACCTTTGGAAAAAAGGAAGAAACACAGTGGTTTTATTTTCACCGCTTATATCCCTTTCTCCCCCCCCCCCCCCCCCCCCCTTTCCTTTTTTCCCTTTGGACACGATTCCCACCACTCTTGACCCTACGTCCCACCCTTCTTCCCAAACCCCCTTTCCCACCTAAAACCCCTTTTCCTTTCCCTTTTTCCCTTCCCCCGGGTTCCTTACCACTTTTTCCTTCCCCCTCTTCTTTTCCCCCCCGGCCTATTCCCTTCTTCGCCCATACGTTCTTATCCCTTCCCTTTCTCCATCTTTACCTCGGGGCTCCCCCCCCCTTCCAAAATTTTCCCCCCCTTTACCCCTACCTTTCCCCCTTTCCCCCCTTTCCTCCTATTTCTACCTTCTACCCTTTCCCAAAACCCCCTCTCCTCCTTTCCACCTCCCTACCCCTCCCTCCTCCCTCCCTCCCCCACCTCCCTCTCCCTCTCCTTCACCCCCACCTCCCTCCCTCCCCCTCCCCCTTGGGATCCGACGCGCGTCCTTTTTTTAAAAAGGGAAACACGAACGGGGTCCCGGGAAAACTATTTAATTAGTGAGGCCTAGCGAGAGACTGGGGACTGTTGTTATGCTAGAGGGAGGGGGGGACCACTTAAAATGGGGGTCGAGGGGGGGGTGGACAGGGGGAAGGGGGGGGGAATGAGAGGGGAGGAAGGGGGGGGAGAATTGGGGGGGGGAGAGGGGGGGGAGGAGGGGACAGGGAAAGGGTGGTGAGAGGGGGGAGGAAAAAAGGGGGAAAGGGGGGGGAACGAGAAGAGGCGAGGAAGGGGGCCCGGGGGGGCAGAGAGAGGAAATTTGGGGGAGGGGAGAGGGGGGACAGGGGGGGATTTGGGTTTTGGGGAGGGAAACCCAAAGGGTGAAGGCCGAGAGGGGGGTAAGTGAGGTAGGGGGTCAGGGAGGGATACCGACAGAGGAAAGGGGAGAGAGGGGGAAGGAAGGGAGAGGGAGAAAAGGGGAAAGAGAGGGAGTTTTTTAGGGGAAAAAAAGAGGTTTGGGGGGGAATTGAGAGGAAGGGAGCAGGGGAAAAAGGGTTGAGAGAGAGAGGGGAGAGAGAGAAGGGGGAGGAGAGTGGGAGAGGGGGAGGGGGGAAAAGGGGAGAGGGGAGAAAAAAAGAAAAAAAAAAGAAAGAAAAAAAAAGAAAGAACAAGAAAAAAAAAAAAAGAAAAAAAGAAAAAGGAGGGGAGAGAGAGAGGGGGGGGAAGGAGGGGGTGGGGAGGAAGAAAGGGGGGGGGTTTTGGGGGAGAGAGAAAAGGGAAAAAAGGGGAAGAGGGA
>NC_061856.1:4953184-4963184 GCF_019202785.1 Penaeus chinensis | reverse complement strand
GAGAGAGAGAGAGAGAGAGAAAGAAACAAAGAGAAAGAGAGAAAAGAGATAGAGAGAAAGAGAAAAAGAACGAAAGAGGAAGAGCCAGAGAGAGAGAGCGAGAGAGAGAGAAAGAGAATCAAAGAGAAAAAGAGAGATACAAATACAGACACAGACATACAGACAAACAGCCAAACAAAGAGAGACACAAAAACAAATTCAAACAGCCAAAGGCAAATACAAATACACCCTACTCTACACCCCGACACACGAAATCAATGCAAGAAAACAGACCTACCCACTTAAGAGTTGGAGAGAAAATGAACACTAAGCTCATAAGGGTTAACAAGTGGCTTTAGGAAGCTAATGTGTACTGCTGTCTCAGTGGCTGCTTGAGAACGAGTTCCCCTTGACCCTCTCAAGTATGTTCGCGTGAAGAGATGATTTAAGAGAGTTTTATATCGAAGGAAAAGTTTGTGTTTTGATAATTATTGATAATTATTGTCTCTGTCTCTCTTTTTCTTGTTTCTTTTTTTTTTTTTTCTTATAGATTTTAGGTTGGTATGCTTGTTACAATTATCGTTTTTATTGTTACCCTTATTTACTGTTATCATTATATAATAATAATATTGATAATAATTATTACAATGATAATTAAGATTATGAAAATTATAATTATTAATATAACCATTTTTATTATAATCATCTTTATTATTATCATTATTTCTAATATCATTATTATTATTATTATTATCAGTATCATTATTACCATTATTGTTTCCATCATTATTATTATTATTATCACTGTTATTCTTCAGAGTTTGGTGATATATCAATTTATACGTCAATACCAAGGGGAAATACCAACGTAAATGGACCTTATATATATTATTTCATTTTTACCATTATTATTATTTTTGTTATCGTTATTTTTGTAACTATTGTGATTATTATTATTGCAGTTGTTATTATTATTATCAATATTAATATTATTGTTATTACTATTATTATTAATATTAATATTATTATTTTTATTATCATTATCGTTATAATTGTAATTTTATTACTGCTATCGTTATTTTTATTATTATTTTTATTATTATTATTACTATCATAGTTCATATCTATATTAATATTATTTTTTTATATTTATTATCATTATAATTATCCTTATCACCTTCATCAATATCATTATCATTATAATTATCATTATCACCTTCATCATTATCATTATTATTATTATTATTATTATTATTATTATTATTACTAATATCATGTTTATCATTATTATCATTATTCTAGTTGCAACATTTCTGCACATTTTGTATAACCTTTGTGACCCGCGAAAGATTAATGAAGAAATGTATCATATACCTTTAAAAATACACGTAAAGATAAAAAGCCTGAAGAACAAACCCAAGTGCATAGAAAATCGTTCGACGTTTATAGAATGATAACCAACATTGCGCATGTATATTCTTAAAACGTTTGCCAATAATGACATATGCAATAACTTGTGATTCATTGCAAGAAGTAATGATAATGTTGATAAAGTAAACATAACCTGCTTTAATGGCAACGTAATCACAATGTTTGCAGTTTGTGAAGGAAAAAAAAAAAATAGTTTATGATCGAGATGGTTATAATTTGAGTCGACTTTTCCATTAGATTTATGTTCGTGTATTTTAACGACATGGATCCTTAGGTTTTCGTGATGTATTATTGAAAACAAATATTACAATATATATATATATATATATATATATATATATATATATGTGTGTGTGTGTGTGTATATATATATTTTTTTCTGTCTTGTATTTTTCTTTTTTTCTCTCTATCGTGAAGCGATATACCTGATAATAATATCAAACTTTTCAACATTGCATCAATATTCCAATTATAGCAATCACTGCGACATGCATTATGCAATATTTTGGGCGTAGTGTCTGGATGCAAGAAGGAGAAAAGAGGAAAAAAATAAGGATCTGAAAATCGTAAAGCGTAACTACTGAAAAAAAAAATATATATAGCAGTATTATCCCTGCAAATAAACAAACAAATAAATAAACGATATACGCGTAACGACTATTTGTCTTTGTAAATAATCTTCTCAATCGTTATCATATTCATATTCAGAAGTACTAATGAAATAAACACGTAACATTACAATACACACGAGATATAAGCCATTTTTCACTAGCATAACATCTATTAACATTACTTATAACATTGTTCTACGATATTTCTTGTTATCATATTTTCCAAATGCATATCTATTTCATGTTCACCCTTTCAAACACGAGTGGAAAAAAGAGATATATGATAAACACGAGGCGAAGGAAACCAAAATAAAAACTTGCTCGCTGTCAGGCATGCAGATTTTTCAGTGTACAAACAGGTGACGCTTTAAGACATATGGGATTTCAGATCGTGACTCGCTGAAGAGGTTCCTGAAGCTGTTGTAAGAATAGTGGTGGTGTAAATAAAAGGATGGGCTGGGTTTAAAGTAAAAATGTTGATGATAATACTGATTGGTATTGATAAATCCTAATAATGATGATGCTAAAGATCATGATGAGGAAGATGGTGGTGATGGTGATGTTGATGACTAATAATGATAAGGATATTGAAGATGATGATAACACAGTCTTTGATAAGAATAACTGCAGCATAATGATAAGGACTATTACTATTAACGCTACTTCAGGTACTGCTATCCCTATTACAACTAATAGCACTACTGCTCCTGCTATTAAGACTGAAAATGGTGATGTCGATGATGATAATGATGATGACGGTGACGGTGACGTGGCGATGACGATGACGACGACGATGACGGTGACGGTGATGATGATGATGAAGATGAGGATGATGATGAAGATGAGGATGATGATGAGGATGAGGATGATGTGATGTAATGTGATGATAATAATAGTAATAATAATGATGATCATAATGATAATAATAATGATGATAATAATAATAATTATGATAATAATAACAATATTGTTATTATTGTGATAGTAATAACAATAACAATGATAATAATAATAATAATAATATAATTATAATAATGATAATGATTATGATAATAATAATGATAATACTAATAATAGTATAATTATAGTAATGATAATAATTATGATAATATTAATAATGATAATAATAACAACAACAACAACAAAAACAATATATAAAATACTGCGATGATAGTAACAGGAAAGGAGAACGAAAGAGACGAAGAAAAAAACAACAACAATTAAAATAAAAGAAAAGAGCAACACGAAAAAATGATCAATTAGTTAATAAAGATAATGATAATGATACTACTCCCACTACTATTAATACAACTACTACTAACACTAATGCTTCTACTACTACTACTACTACTAAACCTTTTGTTTTTTAATAGTAATGATAATAATAGTAATCAGAGTAACAATAACAATGACAATGCCAGAAAGGAAGGTGAAAAAGGGAAAATAAAAACAAATAGTAATGATAATGATGATAATAAGAAAAAAAAAATGATAATAAAACCACAAAATCAACAACGATAAATTACGAAAAATGAACAAAATACAATAAAACAAGTCAAATAATAGAAATATAGAAACAAGAGCAAAAAGAAAAAAAAAACAGAAAGAAAAAGAAAAAGAAACAACGAAAAGGAACAGAAATAGAAAGAAGAAAGAAACGGGGCAAGTCGCAGGAACCGAGACTGCATTTGCAAATGAACAAGGTCATGCAAGTTTCGGAATTGACCATGCATGCAAAATACCATGAGGAGCGAAATGATAAAAGGGGTTACTGATCTAAACTGACGCCGTGCAAAAATAAGCCTTGGGGTAAAGGGCAATAAGGGTTAGTCATCATACGGTGAATCGATACGCGTTTGGAAGAAAAAAAGAAAAAAAAATCATTGTCTTTAGGTCTTGCTATCACTATATTTTATTGTTATTATTGGTGTATTTTCAAATTCGTCCTTATGATCATCCTATTATAAAAGTTATTATTAGCATCGTGTTATTGGTATTGTTGTTATTATCATATCCACGTGATATATTACTATTAACATATTATTAGGAACTATTATTATGCCTATTACCTTATGGATATATGATGCAATCATCATCACCTTCCATTTATTAGGCAACTGCATTCGTTTTATATCGTCGTTAAATAACCAAAAAGTTAAACTCAAAATTACTGAACCATCTAGTTGCTTGGCGTGAACCACTTCTCGCTTAGTTGTCATTTTTACGTAAATAAATCTTGGTTCTTGAGGAATAATAGGTCGCTGACGAGGGAGGATTATGAAGAACAGTGAATGGGAAACTAATAATAATAATAATAATAATAAGTAAAAAAAAGTTGTGTAGGAGAGCGGAAAAAAATACTTAACAACTCGGACTGAATTTGCACCTATCACGGTATCCTTCCACCGTGCGCCAGACGCTTGGAATGTTGATCTGTTTTCTCAGGAATTACTAACTACAAATATGATAAGTGAAAGTTTAAGTAGTTCTAGATATCATACTTCCAAAGAGGACAGAAAAGCAGGCAGGTCGACCGTAAGCTTAGTTGAAAAAGGAGCTGAAATGAACGGCTACAGAAGAGGCTAATTATACATTACTTCTGTTAATTGGAACCGTGCCAACTTGCAGAATTAAGTACAAAAGATGATATTGAATACAGTAATTTGATTCTGATATTGCGGGCTTATTTATCTGTAGGGAATGTTTTCAATAGAATGTTCTAGAAGTTTCGAGAAACCATGAAATATGTCTTTACAGGTTTACCTATGAGAAAATAACAGACAGTCGTGAAAGGATTTACGAGATTATTTTTTTATTATTTCCAGTACAGCATTTTTCTTCGTAAGTTATTTTAATCTTAATTATGAAGGTCAGGTTAGGTAGCCTGAAGTTAAAAGGTCGTAGATTTGTCTAAAATGCCGAAAAAATGAATAAAAATCTGTATTTTTGTGAGTGGTTACAACTGCAATATCACTGAAATTATAATATCAAAAACAAGTTGATAATCAAAATGACTTCTGCATGACCTTTGATGTCTAAAATGTTATCCATTATAATAACCTGGTGTGTGTGTGTGTGTGTGTGTGTGTGTGTGTGTGTGTGTGTGTGTGTGTGTGTGTGTGTGTGTGTGTGTGTGCGCGCGCGTGCGTGCGTGCGTGTGTGTGTTTGTGTGTGTGTTTGTGTGTGTTTGTGATATACACTCAATATTTTTGTGTGTTTTCCTTTATACTTATTAACGGATATAAGTGTTTTTAAATTATTACTGATGCGCCATCTAACATATTTTATTGTATTTTTAAGCCGTTTTTCTTTTTTCACAAGTGTTTTGTGTTACTTTTAACATTATAGTTAGTAATGATCATATACATTAATTTGGTAAATTTGGAGGAGACGCCCCACACCGATTTTCCGATGAACTATTTTTCCAATAGTTTTCGTCGAGTTTCGCACGAATCTAACACTCCCCTTACGAAGCTCAGTTACGATATCGGGAGGGCACGATACATACCAGGGAATTTAGGGGGGGGAAATTTCGAGAAATATCGGTAATACACGGACGAGAACAATGTATCCACACGCTTCCGGGTTATAGAGGGGTGTCTGGTCCACAAAATCTTGACCTCATGTGTTCCTGCAGGATGGAGACAAGACCCAAGACTCTGTAACAGTTATTTTACCTTACCTCAAGCATTAATTAACTAGGGCCAGGCTTCGGGTCACTGGGGTCGTCGGGGTCGTCCTGGTCGTCGTTGGCGGGAATGGTGATCGCTCTCCGCCGTTCCTTAGGAGGGTATAGTTTCGCGAGGAAGTCGAAGTAATTATTAACACAACCGACCTATTGCTTAGCCATGACGGGACTGATTTGAATTTCAACCGCCTTCTTCTTAGGCCCGGGTTCTGTTGTCACGTGATGATCTATTTCTTATCTGATTGGTTCTATTGTGCTGGACTGAGTCACTGCCTCTGTGCATGGCACGTTCCAGCGCTAATCTAACTAGCTCATGTGATCTCCCTAGCTTACTTCATGCACTACGAATCCGTCAGATTTGTTGTCGCTTTCAACGACTTTTTGCCATTTTGTCGCGACCCTCGAGGCGGAAGGTTACTGCGTTTCCTGGGTTTTACACTTTCTTTCTTACCGTTATTATCAATTTGCAAAGAAATTGCTATAGATGAAAACTTTCATAGAATGATGTGTTTTACCAGGATAGCTCAGATTCTGTTTTTAAGTGTGGGGTGGCTCTCCCAATAATACCATTAATTTTATTACTGACATGATGATTATTATTAACTTCTCAATGTTTAAATCATTACTTGAGTGTCATACGTAGTAGTAACATAAAAGTTATAAAAATTATTATAACTTACATAGAATTCATCAACTTGTCTTTACAAATTGTGATAAATTTTATTCCACTTGACTGCTGACTTGAAACCTCAATTTGATGTCTGATGGAGGGCATGTTTGGTAGTATAATCCATGTGCCTGTGGATTTTAATTAATTTCGGCATAAAATGGGGGTGATTAATGACAACAAATATTAATGAATGATACATGCACACGAGCAAACACGTCCGTATCATATTAAAAAGGAGAAGAAAAGGGGTTGAGAGGAGAGAGGGAAGGAGATAATGAAACGGAGGAGGTGGGGGAGTTTATATGGAGGAAGAGGGGGGGGGGGGATTGGGCAGATAATTATAATGATAATATCAAGAGTAATGGTATTAATAACGTGTATATGATAGTAATACTGATAAAAACAACCACAGCATTGACAAGAAAATAATAATGATAATAACAATGTTAATTATAATTATAATGGTAATGAAAATTATAATAACAATAATGTTAATAATGATTATGAAACGATAATAAAGATACGATGATAATAATACTGAAACAATAATAATAAATTGATGATAATAATAATTAAACAATATAGAGAGAATAACAAAAATAAAATAATGATGATAATACAATCATAATAATATTTAAACAATAGTAATACAATGATAATAGCAATAAAATGTAATAATGACAACAACAATGTTTAAAACAACAAAAATTAATATGATGATGATGATGATGATGATAAGAATAATAAGAATAAGAATTAAAACCAATTAGTAATGCTAATAAAAATAAAAATAGTAACAATACCAACTATCTATGCTTTTACTGATATTTTTTCGGCTTTGAGGCAGTTTGAGGATGTGCTCATGGCATAAGCCTGCCAAACGACAGACAGACAGACATGCTATCTCCAAACTAGGTGCCGCTTGTACAGTACGATTTGCATCACACTTTGGCCCTCGACAGTGTCCGACTTCTAACGCGAATTCCAACTAAAAATTACGACCCGGTGAATATTCGTACAAAGGGCTATATTTATACAGCAAAAATACACGTAAATCTGTCTGATAAATGTGGACTTATCTACCTATCCGATACATATGGATATTTAGAGTAATACACATGCCTGTATTACAATGCAAAGGCATGTTCAATTATAGGAGTATATTGAGTGAGGCCTCTCGTATATTTAACACTAGCCGCAAAAGATGACTTGGAGGTCAGGAGAGACGGGGTTTCGGTAACTGGAACCCTGGTACCTTAACAAACTGTTGTAGTCAGCTATTTGCATTAAGACGGTGCATGTTTGAGAACTCTAGTTGACTTACACGTCCATAATTAGCCGAGAGAGGAGTTTTTTTTAAAGAAATGTGGAATTAAGGAACACAATTCGCTCTGAAGCTCTGGAACAAAAGATCTTTCCCTGCGACTGAATGTTAGCGAGACCTAGTATGAAGTTGGGATTGTGACAACATACACAAGGATAATATACACAAAATGTACTGTTGTGTACTGTTGGACAGCTAGTACATTTCCCTAGAAGTCTTTATAGAGTACCTTTAGCATTGTTCTTTAGTCCGATGAACGGCCAGCTGCAGCTAAACATTTATGAACTGCTTATATTACGCTACTTAATCACCTCTTGAATCCCCCCAGACATGACTGATGGAATCTGAGCTGCCAATTACAGTCTAGGGACTATGAAGCTGATTTATTATTACTACTATTATTATTTGCCCTATTCGTTTTTTTCTGATATATTATAACTATTATTAGCCCTATTCGGTTTTTATTTTGTATTTTTATGAATTCAACCGAATTTGAAAAAAAAAACGCATTTGCTAACAAGGTTTTATTGATGTTAATAACTGAATTACCATTATAACACACAAAAAAAACAAAAAAACAACAACATCAAAAGTGTAATACCCAATGTCATCTAGAATCTTTAGTATATATAGTGTTTTATCCGTTTTAAAAAATGATGAACTACTGTATTCGATCTTATAAGGAGAAGTTTAACATGGTTAAGAGATCACACAAATGTTTCATAACACATTAAAACATTCATTAAATAAATTGAGTTCTAGAGCGAACTACCAACTACCCTCCCCCCCCCCCCCCCCCAAACAAAAAACACGCAAATGAATAGAAACATGATAATGGGTTCATAAATAACCGCTAAATTGGGTCTATGAAGGAAATCCAAAATACTGTGCAAACGCATTTTCTGACCTTGTGATATTCGAAAAAGTATTGCACCAAGAAGAATTTTTGATGTATATATTCCCTCACAGCATATCATTTTCGTAGAACATATTTCTGGAAGCTTTATGAATGTTCGTCATATACAATTAGAGTTTATAAGAACATTATTAAGAAGGAATTTTCATCTAAATCTTTGCGGTGAAATTTATAGCCAGGGGCCCGTGGCGAAGATCTATAAGAATCTGAATATCTTGATTTATTTTGAAAAATGTTATACTCAATAATAGAACTAATGTATCTTGTAGTCTCCTGTATAGTCCTTACAATAATTGAAATGTCAAACAAATGATACAGCAGATGATATAAAGGGTATTTGATAAGAGATAATATGCCATGAAATCGGTATTTGAAGGATGCATCAATCACTGGATACGTGAGAGAGAAGTTGCTGCATATAAAGATTAAATTTGGTACTAGTGAGTGGCATATGAAGTAGCCTCTTCTTAAAAAAGAAAAAAAAACAGAGAAAAAGATATATATATATATATATATATATATATATATATATATATATATATATATATGTATATACACATATACACACATATACATACTGAGTGACGATTTGTAACAGTAAACCACTTAGAAATACCTAAGAGAAAGCAAAGGATCGTGTGAATTGAAGCTCAAACTTGCAGATTCTCTCCTGCTAAGTGGAAAAAAGTTGAGTTAAAAAGAGAAAACGGTCAAGTTATGTAACAGATAACACACGCATTACCAAGAATAAAAACAGGGCGAGCAACGAACCCAATTCTCGAAAAAGACGTAGGACTTTCTGAGAAAAGGGATACATGGAAGAAGATAGGATGCGCTGCTAAGGTGTCCGTGTTTTACATGAATTTTGAAGTTCACCTTCGTTGTAAGTCAAAGAAAAATTGCTTTCTAGAATTCAACAGAAAATATCCACAAAATAAATTATTTTTCCCTCACACAAGTAAATTATTTTCATTTGGATTTTGCACAAGTTTTCACAGAAACAATTATTCCACGATGATAAGTAAATACAAATAATCAAAAAATTATTTATATTTCCCATGTTTCTAAAGAAAATCATAAAATATTATTATTTTTTTCAGATGCAAATTGTGTCTTTGTATAACTAAAGAGATAATATTCTCATTCAAGCAAATCCTTTACTACAGAATTTTTAAAACACTTGGTGTGGCATCTAAACAACCCTACCACAATACTTTCCTATTCTGGCACACATTTTTCATAAGGTTAAGAGAGAGATTCAGGAACTAAAAGATTAATCTTTTTAGACTTTCTTTTCTTTTTTATATATATAATCTTAGCTTTATAGTCCAATCGTGTTCCCAAACCTGCTCTGATCTGCATGGCTTGAAGATCGCTCTGG
>NC_061856.1:4940684-4948184 GCF_019202785.1 Penaeus chinensis | reverse complement strand
GTTATCAAATTAACTAAAGCTTCAGGAGTCTATAATTATCCAACATTACTTGTGTATTTTTATATGCTTCTTCGCAACGCATTTGAATTGGCGGTTAACGGTAACGGCTCGCTGACGGTTAATAGTAATGGACGGTTGGTTTTGGCGGGAGATTTAAACGCGGCGGTTTCCAGGTAGGATTATTTGCAGTGTCCTTTCTTGTTTGATTTGGAGTAGAAAGGAAGAGAGTTATTGTTGGGGTTGGTTTCAGATCCATTTTTATTCTTCGTCTTTAAGTCTTTCTTTCTCTTTCGTTGGCTCTGTTTGTCTGTCTGTCTCTCTCTCTCTCTTTCTGCTCTCTCTCTCTCTCTCTCTCTCTCTCTCTCGCTCTCTCTCTCTCTCTCTCTCTCTACCTCCCTTCCTCTCTCTCTCTCTCTCTCTACCTCCCTTCCTCTCTCTCTCTCTCTCTCTCTCTCTCTCTCTCTCTCTCTCTCTCTCTCTCTCTGTCTCTCTCTTTCTCTATTTCTCTCCCTCCCTCTCTTTCTTTTTACCCCCCCCCCCTGCTCCTTTCTACTTAACCTTCAATCAGGGTCTGTTAGACACGAGAATGCCCACGCTTGCAATATCAAACACACTTTGCCTTCATCCGGGAACCTTACTCTTGCAAATGCGCAGATACTGCACGTACACTTATGATTCTGCAAAGGTCTGCAATAACAATTATCCAATAGTTCATTTCACTTCTAAGTTGGTTGGCTTGTTCTCTGCTTTTGATATCATTGCCGTTTGATTTTTTTTCTTTTCTTTAGTGTTAGATTTTGTTTTTAGCTTTTATCTTTCGTTGTGAGAATATTACTTTATGATTTATTTATTGTTGCTGTTGATATTTTTGATGTTATGATGAGGGTGAAGATGATAAGATTGGGTATCATTATTTTCATTAACATGAGTACTACCACAACTATAGCAATTATCATTACTATTGTTACTACTATTACTACTACTACTACTACTACTATTACTACTACCACCACTACCACTGTTACTACCACACAGCTATTACTACTACAACCCTTGCCACTACTATCAGTAATACTGTTGCTACTACACTATTAACACCACTACTATACATTTACGACAACTTCTCTTAATCTACTATCCGAATATTTCTTCCATTATTCTCGTACTGTTTTTACTATCGCTACTAAATGCGTCATTATCGTTCAGCTTTGTTGCAGCTTTTCGTTCTCTAATTGTTCTTATTATCAAAATGGTTATTATTTTTTTTCATTTTCTGTAAGCTTAACAAGTAGTGGTAGTAGTAGTAGTAATTGCATCATCATGTTATGAGTATTATAAAATCAATATTATTGAGTATGCACGTATATATATATATATATATATATATATATATATATATGTATAGTCTTTCTCTCTCCATCTCTTAATTATTTTTCTTCCTTCCCTTTCTCTCCCTATTCCGTTCTCTGCCCTTATCACATTTCCTCTCCCTCTCCTTCCAATTTTGTCACTTCCTCTTCCCTTATCCATTTCTTCATCCCTAACTCCTTTCCTTCCTCTTCCTCTTCCTACCCTACCTTTCTTCTTCCTTAATTTGATTCACCTCTTCCGCCCCCCCCCCCCTCTTTCTCTCTCTCTCTCTCTCTCTCTCTCTCTCTCTCTCTCTCTCTCTTTCACTCTCTTTCTCTCTCTTTTTCCTCCTTCTCCTCCTTCGATCTCCCCTACCCTCCCCTTGCTATTCCCCCAACTTATTTTTCCCTCCCTCCTTCTACCCCCCCTTCCCCTTCCCTCTAACCCCTTTCCCCCAGTCCCTCACTCCCTCCACCCCCCCCAACCCATCCCTTCTTTTCTCTCCCTCCCTCCACCACTCCTTCCCCTTTCTCCCTCCCTCTATCCCCTCCTCCGTGTCTCTCCCCCTCTACCTCATCCCCCCTGTCTCTCCCCCTCTACCCCCTCCCCCCTGTTTCTCCCCCTCTACCCCCTCCCCCCTGTCTCTCCCCCTCTACCCCCCTCCCCCCTGTCTCTCCCCCTCTATCCCCCCTCGCCCTGTCTCTCCACCTCTACCCCCTCTCGCCCTGTCTCTCCCCCTCTACCCCCCTCCCCCTACTCTCTCCCCCTCTACCTCCCCCTATCTCTCCCCCTCTACCCCCTCCCCCCTGTCTCTCCACCTCTACCCCCCCTCACCCTGTCTCTCCCCCTCTACCCCCTCCCCCCTGTCTCTCCCCCTCTATCCCCCCTCTCCCTGTCTCTCCACCTCTACCCCCCCTCGCCCTGTCTCTCCCCCTCTACCCCCTCCCCCCCTGTCTCTCCCCCTCTTCCCCCTCCCCCTGTCCCTCCCCCTCTACCTCCTCCCCCCTATCTCTCCCCCTCTACCCCCTCCCGCCCTGTCTCCCCCCCCACCCCTCCCCCCCACATCCTGCCAAGCCCCCTTCGAAATAAAACCGGAAGGATAGTTAGTTTACAGACGCCACAACCACACCTCTTGAACTCTCGGTTACTCTTGCATATTAATTAGGAAAGAAGAAAGAGGGAGTGGGAAGGAAGGAAAAAAAAGAAAAAAAGAAAAAAATGTATGAAAGGAATTGGGGAAAATGGAAGACAGGGAGTGGGAGTTATGATTAAAAAAGTAAAAGAAATAGGGAAGAAGAAGAAGAAAAATATTTTTTGAATTAAGGAGGAAGAAGATTTCGATTAAAGTATGATAAAGGAATATAGGGGAGAAGTGGAAGGATAAAAATAAGTAGGAAAATACTGTCAAAAAAAGGGTTAACTAAAAAAAACAGATTTTTAAAAGACAAACAAACAAAAAAAGTAAAAAAATCCCAAAAAGGATTAAGACAGAAAAAGAATATGACAAAAAAACTAATAATAAATCAGTGAGCGAAAGAAGGTTAAAAAAGAAAGAAAATCATCTCCCATTATCTATCTCTATCCGTCTCTTCTTCGCAATGAACAAACGCACGTGTTGCCATGTGTCATCACAGGATTCAAAAGTGTTGGACGTGTGGCACAAGCTGACAGACGCAGACCGATGGAGTCATGTTAAAGAGGAAGTTCTGAAGTGGCATAAAAAAAAAAAATAATAATTTACATAATGTAGGAGGAATTTACAACGGTAGCGTACGATGCCTTTTGTTTTGTTATTCGTGAGCACAAGGAAGGTTTCGAAAAACATCGTTCAAGGGGTCGAATTATTCTGAAAGCGAAGGGGACTCGAGTTGAAGGAGGTTTATGTAAAGCAGTTTATGACCTACTGCAATTAGTTTGATTTCTTATGCGTTGTGGGCTGACGTAGAGCGATATTTGGCTTTTTATTATGTTGTTTTCTATAATTATTTTTTTTATGTTCTTTTCTATAATTCTTTTTTATGTTTTTTTAACTTGATTATTTCTGTTTTTACAGTTTAAAGGGGGGGGGGGGGAAGTGTATTGGTACTATTAAAGCAACAGGGTAAGGGCTTCGTGTAATTTATTTGAATAAGTGTGTCCCTGAAGTATTGAATTAGATGCAGTTCATTTAAATGCAGATCGCTTTAGCAACTGCTTAGCAATCGCACCTCGTCTTTGTGATTCCGTACATCTGTTTATCTAATATGGACCAGTTATGTAAGCATAATTGTTGTTTTCATTATCTTTTTATTTAAATCATTTTTTTTCCATTTGCATAAGGCTCGGTGTGACGTTACAAAATATCAAGCAGATTATCAATCTGATATCAGATAAAAAATCAGGTAGAAAAATACGCCTTACACATAAGTATTTATTTTTTATTTATTTTTTATTCTTTTTCTAGAGTAGATTATATTGCTTAATTTTAAACGTCCGTTTGGATTATCAGTTTTAATTGTTTTTCCTTGCTCATTGTACTGTTCTCATATCGAATGAACTGAATGAACAAATTACGCATATTATTAGAACAATTGCGAATTTTCCTCGAAACCTAACAGATGACACTATCTGTTAGAGGCTATTTGATACAATTCAAGTGACTGTTTCTCTTACTCTAGTTTCTATTTTGAATTTGCAACGACTTCTATTGATTCTCTAAGCTTTAACGCTTCCCTGAGAGATATCCTGACTTGCGTTCATTAGCAGGTTGCAGGATCCCCGTAGCGTTTATATCTTCCGGCGGGTGTCACCGTTGTGCAAATATCGAAGCGCTCGTGACCATTACAGACGATATGGTGTGGGGAGGGGGGATTGTCCAGAGTGAGGGGGGTTGTTTACAAGGACAGGGTTAAGGTTGGCGAGATCGTGTTCACTCTTTCTCTCTCTCTCTCTCTCTCTCTCTCTCTCTCTCTCTCTCTCTCTCTCTCTCTCTCTCTCTCTCTCTCTCTCTCTCTCTATCTCTCTCTCTCTCTCTCTCTTTCTCTCTCTCTCTCTCTCTCTCTCTCTTATTTTTTTAGGGGAATGGTCTGTTGTGTGCCTAGTGAACGCAATGAGCTACTGTCGACTCCTAATCGGTTAACCTGTTATGAAAAGAAAGATCACCACCACCACCACTTCTACTACTATTACAACTACTACTCTCGAGTTTAACCCAATTAGGTAACTATGTAAGTGTGTTGATTACAACAACAATTACTACTATTATTACTATTACTACTACTACTACCACTACTTCTACCACAACTAGTATTCCTACGTGTACTTCTACTACTACTACTATTTTTATTACTACCACCACTACTACTACTAATACTACTACCACCACCACCGTTACTACTACTACTATTACTACTTTTACTTCTACTCCTACTAGTAGTACTACTAATGCTAATGTGTTGAGATTAGGTTGTTAAAATCCAAGAGAGAGAGACAGAGAGAGAGGGCGGGAGGCAGACAGACAGACAGAGAGAGGGAGAGACAGAGAAAGAGAGAGAGACAGACAGACAGACAGACAGACAGACAGAGAGAGAGAGAGAGAAAGAGAGAACGTCGGAAGAGAAGCTACTCCTATTTTCTTCAAGTATATCTGTTTACTTCTTTACCTGTTATTCGATCATTTCAGGTTTTACGCAATAAGGAAAGAAGCTATTAGAGTATTATCCTTTTCTAAAGTTCCTTTTCCGGGAAATCTGTGCTTGGTTGAGCTTTTAGTATCCCCCTCTCCCTCTCCTCCTCCCCCTCCCTCTCCTTCTCCCGTCCCTTCCCCCTCCTTTGCTCCACCTTCTCCCTTTTCCCTCCCCCGCCTCTCCCACTCCCTTCCCATTTTCCCTTCCCTCCCTCCCCCCTCCTCCCTTCCCTGCCCTTCTCTTTATCCTCCCCTTCCCCCTCCCTTCTCCCTCTGCCCCCCCCCCCCCCCCCCGCCTTTTTATGTATCTTTCAGTTTACGTTTTTGTGTACGTATGCCTGTGCATAAGATACAGCATGGTTATTCATGTGTTTATTTGTATGTGTTTAAAAGAATGCTTGCATTGAACCAGAGGAGTTTATGTAGTTTCGTCCTTTTTATTATATTTCCTTTATCTTATTTACTTTATTATTATTTTTTTACAACAATACGTGGGTGTATATGTTTATGTATGCGCAGAGGGACGTATTTTCACGATTTCTTATGCGTTTGTGCATGCAACATGTACTCGTTTATGTGCGTGTGTGGTTTCCCCGTAATTGAATTCTTACCGGATGCATGACCAGATTGCATGACTGCCTTCTCTACTTAAGGGTTGTGTAGTAGACACCCTCAGGGAGAGAGAGAGAGAATAAAAGAGCCAAAATTTCAGTTTCCGTAAAATAATAATAATAATAATAATAATAATAATAATAACTTAGGGAGAGAAAATATGAATAAATAAAAAAAAAGTTAGAATTTCGATCACAGTAATACTGACAGCCAATGAACTGAACGAAAATATTTGGGAAACAAAAAGTTAAGATGTGAATGCTCGATATTGAAACTTGATTGAAAAGAAGGTTATTTTCCGTTCAGTTCAAAACACTAAGAGAGCAAACATGTAATTACTCGTATCTGACAGTGATTACATTAGATTTGACGTCTTCCTGTAATTAAGATCAAAATTCTGAGATTTGGATACCTTGTTAAGAATTTCACTTCTGTGTGCATGTGGGCGTGTGTCTGTGTCTGTGTATGAGTGTGTGTGTGTGTGTGTGTGTGTGTGTGTGTCTGTGTGTGTGTGTGTGTCTGTGGTTTAGGAATCTGTTTCATTATCAATTCATCTTATTTTCTATAACTATTTTTTTTTTTTTTTTTATGTGTTCGTATTTTCACTCAAGACTGAATCTTTCAAACTTACTTATTTTCTTTTTAGTCATTGCTATAATGAATTAACTCCTGCTAAAAAAAAGGCTAATAAAAGGACAAAACACAGGTAACTAAAAGCACATGACGCACACTTTTCCCCTCTCTCAAGTACAAAAGCACTGATTTATATGCAAATGCACCTCCGCATACACACACAATGCCTACCCGTCACACACACACACACACACACACAATACCTACACGTCACACACACACACACACACACACACACACAGACACACAGACACACAGACACACACACATACATACACACACACACACACACACACACAATACCTACCCATCACACACACGCAAATATCCCCACCCCATTCCCCTACCACACCCTCCTACTCTCATACCCCCTAACCCACAACCCCACCCCCTCCCCTCCCCCACCCCCTCCCCCCCTCCCCCCACACACTCGAACACCGAAAACGAACGCAGCCTCGCCGTCCCTTCCTAGCGGGAGAGAGAGAATGAAGAAAAGCTTGCAATCAGGAGGGTACATCATGAGTTGCAGAGCAAGAGGTCGATCCCATCCTCCCTCTCTTCCTTCCTCGGACCTTTGAAGACGCTGTTGGAGATGTCCCAAGAAGTCCCTTTTTTATCATGGGCGAGATCAGTGATGTTAAGGTATGGATGGATAGGTAGGATAGATGAAAGACAACAGCGATAGTAGCAATAGTAATGGTTAAAATGGAAACATCACCAATAGCAATACCAAAAATATTGACGACAGTGACAACAGCAGTAGCAAAAATAACGATGACAGCAATAGCAAAATCAGTGACAACAACATGGCAACAACAGCAAAATCAGTGACAACAACATGGCAACAACACCAAAATCAGTGACAACAACAATGACAACAACACCAAAATCAGTGACAACAACATGGCAACAACACCAAAATCAGTGACAACAACATGGCAACAACACCAAAATCAGTGACAACAACAATGACAACAACACCAAAATCAGTGACAACAACATGGCAACAACACCAAAATCAGTGACAACAACAATGACAACAACACCAAAATCAGTGACAACAACATGGCAACAACACCAAAATCAGTGACAACAACAATGACAACAACACCAAAATCAGTGACAACAACATGGCAAAAACAACAAAATCAGTGACAACAACAATGGCAACAACAGCAAAAGGAGTGACAACAACAATAGCAACAACAATAACAGGAACATTATCAACAACACCTTACACT
>NC_061856.1:4915684-4920684 GCF_019202785.1 Penaeus chinensis | reverse complement strand
GATATTAATAATAATGATAATAATGATAATAACGTAATGATAATAATAATGATTATTACAATGACCGTGACTTTTACAGTGTTACTACGAATCATAATATATTTAACACTTGCTCCACAGAGAGAGAGATAGGTTGATAGATAGATAGATAGATAGATAGATAGATAGAGAGAGAGAGCAAGAGAGATAGATAGATAGATAGGTTGATATATATATAGATAGATAGATAGATAGATAGATAGAGAGAGAGAGAGGGAGGGAGAGAGGGAGGGAGAGAGGGAGGGAGGGAGGGAGAGAGAGAGAGAAAGAGAGAGAGAGAGAAAGAGAGATAGATAGATCAATAGATAGATAGAGATAGATAGATAGATAGATAGAGAGAGAGAGAGAGAGAGAGAAAGACAGACAGACAGACAGACAGAAATCGGTTCAATTTTCCCCAAATCCAAGTACAATGCTCCAAAA
This sequence comes from Penaeus chinensis, assembly GCF_019202785.1. Lineage (NCBI taxonomy): Eukaryota > Metazoa > Arthropoda > Malacostraca > Decapoda > Penaeidae > Penaeus > Penaeus chinensis. Next base: position 4,920,222 of record NC_061856.1, on the reverse strand, counting down.
ATGTTCAAAAGTTCACATACTACTGACCAGCGCTCATCATCTCATTATATGTCGACAACTAATCTAACATTCCTAGACGCACACAAGATGTCTAGGAAAATGATCGATCTCCCTTGCATATTTAACTTCTTACTCGCCTTCGTTTTCTTCTTCTTCTTCTTCTTCTTCTTCTTCTTCTTCTCCTTCTTCTTCTCCTTCGTAATAAATAGGAAAGAGCCACAAATATTCGCAATGAGGAATAGGCAGATTTTAATCAGTTGTTCAGGCGAAGAAGTGTGCAGTTGTAGAGCCGTTTGCTTGCCTGCATTGCAATGAGCATTCTTTGTCAACAGATGAAGTATTGCTTTTAAACAAGTCTATTTACAAAGGGTTGGAATCTTTCTCCGCGTCCTCTCCATCGATCGGCCTTTAGTCGAATCAGGGAACAATGGCGTGCGTTTGTGTCTGGGTCTCACTCTTTGAGATGTAGATCTGTGTGAGTATATATATATATATATATATATATATATACATATAAATATATATATATATATATATATATATATTTATTTTTTTATTTATTTATTTATTTTTTTATTTACACACACACAACCACACACACACACACACATACATACACACACACACACACATACACACACACAGACACACACACACACACACACACACACAGACACACACACACACACACATATATATATTTGAGTGTGTGTGTGTGTGTGTGTGTGTGTGTGTGTGTGTGTACACGCCCAAACGCATATATATATATATATATATATATATATATATATATATATATATATATATGTATATATATATATGTATATATATATATATATATATATATATATATATATGTGTATGTATACATATACATATACATATACATATACATATACATACATACACATATACATACATCAGTTAGAGAGACAGGTAGATAGGAAAATTAGATTCATTAACAGACGGATATATATATATATATATATATATATATATATATATATATACATATATATATATATATATATATATATATATATATATACATATATATATATATATATAAATATATATATTTGTGTGTATGTGTGTGTGTGTATACATATACATAGATAGATAGATAGATTGCCTAATACAGACAGACAGATTGTTAAACAGACAGACATATAGATAGATATAAGGATAGATTAAATTCTCACACTCAAAACTTCGTAAAAATTAACGTGTTGAAGGTATCTTGAGGAAGAAGCTTTAATTCGACTGATAAGTAGAAGGAAGAGAGGGAGAGGATGAGGATGAAGGGGAAGAAGAGGATGGATGGAGGAAGGAGAATGGGTGAAAATCGGGAGGGGGGGGGGAAGAGAAGGAGGAAGGGGAAAAAGAAGAGGAATGGAAGAAGGAGGAAGGAGAAGAAGAGGAGGAATGGAAGAAGGAGATTAAGTGAAGATGGGGGAGGGGGGGAGAAAAAAAAAGGACAGAAGGAGGAGAAGGAGAAGGGAAGGAGGAGGAGGGAAGAAGAAGGAAGAGGAAAATAAGAAGAACGAAGAGAAGTGGAGAAGGAAAATAGAAGGAAAAGACTGAAGTGAAAGAGGGAGAAGGAAGGATGAAAGAAGAGTAAAATATTTGGATGATGAAGGGAAGGAAGAGGAGAGGAAGAAGGAAGGGTTAAAGGGGGAGAAGAGAAGGAATGAAAGATGCAGAATAAGAAAAATAGATGGAGAAGACTGAAGAGGAGGAAGGAGAGGAGGAAAGAAGGAGGAAAAATTGTAAAAAAAAAATTGACGATGAAAAAAAAGGAAGAGGAAGAGGAGGAGGAAGAAACATAAATAAACCAAGGAGAGAGACGAACATGTGAAGAAGAGAGAGGAAGAAGAGAAGGAGATGGAAGGAATAACAAAAGCAGAAGAAAAAGGGAGAGGACGAGCAGGAGGAGGAGGAGGAGGAGATTTTAGAACACAAAATTAAATCAAGTACAATTGGAATTGAATAAGGAGGAGGAGGAAGAGGAAGGTAGGGAGGGAGGGAGGAAGGAGGAGGAAGAAGGGAGGAGGAGAAGAGAGGGAGGAGAGGAGGAGGGAGGAAAGGGAGGAGGAGATTTTAAGAACACAAGGAGGAGGAGGAAGAGGAGGAAGAGAGATTTTAGAACACAAGAGGAGAAGAAAGAGGAGGATGAGAGGAAGGAAGAGGAGAGAGGAGTAGGAAGCCGGCTGCTGCGGAGTAGGCGTACGACAGCGGAATGCGGACGCATGCGATACGTGCTGCTGACATCGTGTCGCTGACTTCGTCGTCGGCGGAGTCGTGCGTCTCCGTCGGCTAGCTTTCGGCGGCGTGCGTCGGCTCATAACTCCACCTCTGCTGCTTCGTCCTCTTCTTCTCGTCTTCTTCCTCTTCTTCTTCTTTGCGGCTTCCTGGCTTCCTGCTTACGTCTTCGTCTTCGTGCTTTCTTGCCGTCTTCTTCTTTCCCTTCTCCTCCATTCTTCCTTCCTCTTCTCTTTCGTCGTCTTGCCTTCTTCTTCGTCTGTCTTACTTCGTTCTGTCTTCTTTCTTCTTCTGCAGGCGCCTTGCTGTCCGGTCTTGCCTGGTCTTCGTCTGCGGCTCGCGTGCCTATTCCTCCCCTCCTCCGTCCTCTCCTCCTCCTCCGCCTCCGCCGCCTCTCCGCGTCGCCCTCCCTTTCCCGCGCCTTCCCCGTCCCCCACCCCTCCCGATCCTTAACCCTCCCCCCCACCACCATCCCCACCATCCCCCCGCCCCCCCAAAACGACGCCCCACAGGCACGTGTCGTAACCGTCAGCCCCGCCCCCCCCCCGCGCCCCCTCACACCACCCCCCACCCCCGCCAAGACCACCTACCACCTACCCACGTTGTAACTGCTGCAGCCGCCAGTTGCAGGTGGTACCTGACTTGACAAATAAGCGTGACACTGTGGGAGCAGCGAGCACACATGCAGGACACGGTCGGTGAGTGGAGTCCGTGCGTTCTGCCTCTCACTCTTTCTCTTTCTCTGTTTCTGTAGCTCTTTACCTTAGTACCTGTTTGTAAAACTCTCTTCATGCTCTCTTTTTTTTCCTGGATATGTGTATGTACCTTTTTTCATCGTGTTTTTTACTATTTTATTAGTATTTGTCATTACCCACTCGTTTACTTTGTTTCTCCACTCTCTCATTCTTCAACACTTATCTCTCATCTCACTCTCTCCTCACACTCTCTCGACTGTATTTGTACCTGGGTATCTTCTCTTTTTTTTCAGTATTCCCCTCTTTCTCTCTCTGCATACATGTCTACCACCGCCTTTTATCTATGTATCTATTTCCCTGTAATTTTACCCATAAACCTACACTTATTAATTCCTAACTCATCTATCAGTTTATTTCTATAATTAGCTCCATTACAGGTATATGGTAACGTTACTTATTACAATAACATTATCTTTATCATCATCATTACCATTATCATCATTATGATTACCATTATCACTCGTCACTAGTACTGAACTAATACCACTATATCATTATAACCAAAGCTGATTATATGAATACGTATATCTACACATACACATGTACGTATATATATATGTGTGTATATATATATATATATATATATATATATATATACACACACATATATATATATATATATATATATGTATATATACATATACATATATATATATATATATATATATATATATATATAGTAGTATGTATGTATGTTTGTTGGCATGGTTATAATCATTATTACAGGTATGGTCTACAACAAATGCAAAAGTTACATTAATCAAGACACTGATGTACCAGTGAATACACGTAACAGTTGATTAATGAACCAATCAGCTGATAATCAGAAAATGAGAAAACAAAGCAAGAAGAATTAGAAAGAAAAAAAAAACAGTAATCACAAATCAGAAGATGTGTATAAAGAGAAATTAAATAAATACAGAAGCAAAAAGTAATTATCTCTTTATCTGCAATTTATGTTCTACATATTCAGTCAGTACTGACAGAATAATAGATTAAATCATGCGTGGAGGTGAAGGGGAGAGAGAGAGGAAGAGAGAGAGAAAGAGAGAGAGAGAGAGAGAGAGAGAGAGAGAGAGAGAGAGAGAGAGAGAGAGAGAGAGAGAGAGAGAGAGAGAGGGGGGGGAAGAGAGAAAGAGAGAAAGAGAGAAAGAGAGAGAGAGAGAGAGAGAGAGGGGAAGAGAGAAAGAGAAAGAGAAAGAGAGAGAGAGAGAGAGAGAGAGAGAGAGAGGAAGAGAGAGGAAGAGAGAGAGAGAGAGAGAGGAAGAGAGAAAGAAAGAGAGAGAGAGAGAGGAAGAGAGAGAGGAAGAGAGAGAGAGAGAGAGAGAGAGAGTGTGAGAGAGAGGAAGAGAAGAAGAGAAAGTTCCATACAAAGAGACACTTATACAAGATAAGTATACAAGCAAAAGAAAGGAACAATAAACTAAGAAAAATATCTCCAACAAGGAAACAATAGACAAGACAAGAGAGAGAGAGAGAGAGAGAGAGAGAGAGAGAGAGAGAGAGAGAGAGAGAGAGAGA
>NC_061856.1:4895684-4898184 GCF_019202785.1 Penaeus chinensis | reverse complement strand
GATATCGCAAATCGGGATGATGACCTAATATTGCAAGTCGGGAGGATGACCTGATGTTGCAAATATGGAAAGATGACTTGATGTATGCAAATTGATGAACAAATATTGCAAATAGGGATGATGACCTGATATTGGAAATCGGAATGACCTGATATTGCAAATCAAAATAATGACCTCATATTGCAAACAGAGATAATGACCTAACATATGCAAATCTAGGCTCTACAGCAGCGAACCAAATATCTTTTAAAACATGTGATGACTTTCCATCCTTCGATATCTTTTAAGGATATTTACAAAGTCGTCAGACGGGGAAAGGGAGGGGGGAGGGGGGCGCAAAAGAGGGGGGGGGGAGGAAAGGGGAGGGGGGGGGGTTATGCAAAAGAGGGTTTCTCGGTCGATTTGGTAATAACGGGATCATTTTCTCTTTCCGTTTGTTTCTCTGTCTGCTTTTCGCTTCTTCTTCTTCTTCTTCTGTATCTGTTTTCCTCTTTTATTCAATGTGTTGGTTTTCTTTCTTTCGCTTTCTCTCGCTTAACTACTCTCTTTCTCTCTCCCTCTTTCTCTCTCTGTCTCTCGTTTTTTTGTCTCTGTCTGTTTGTCTGTCTCTCTGTCTGTCTGTAAGTCTCTCTCTGTCTGTCTGTCTGTCTGTCTGTCTGTCTGTCTGTCTGTCTGTCTGTCTGTCTGTCTGTCTCTGTCCCTCTCTCTCTCTCACTCTCTCTCTCTCTCTCTCCTTTTTTTGTTCTTTCCTGTTCTTCCCCCTTTCCTTCTTTCATTACTCTCCTCCTTCGTCCGCTCTTCCTTTCTTTTCCTTTTCAATTTGCCAATTTACTATCTATCTTGCTTCCTTCTTCCCTTTTCTCTCTGGCTCCATTTTTCCATCCCTTCTCCTTTTCCTCTTTTTCTCTTCTTCCTTTTTTCTGTTTCTCTTTTTCCTTCTCTCCCTCTCCTTCTGCGATTTTCTCTCCCTTCTCTTCTTTATCTTCCTCCTTATCTCTTCTTACTTTCTCCTGTTTCTTTTTTTCTCTCTCTCACCAATCCTCTATCCTCTTTCTCTCTCTCTCATCCTCGTTCTTCCTTTCTCTTTTCCAATCTCTCCCCCTTCTTTCTTCCCCGTTTTACTCTTTCTCTTCCTCTTTCTCCCCTTCTCTCTCCTTTTATCTATCCTTCTCTTTCCCTTTTCCTCTTTCTCCCCTTCTCTCATCTCCCTCCGCCTCTTCCATATTCTCTCTTCCTCTCCTTCTTTCTCGCCTTCCCTCTTCTTCTCCCTCTTCACCCACCCTCTCCCTCCCTCCCTCTCCCTCTCTTTTTTCATCCGCCATCTTTTTCCCTCTTTCTCCCCTTCTCTCGCCCTCTCCCCCTCCCTCTCCATTTCCCTCTCCTTCTCTTTCCCTCTCTTCCTCTTCATCCTTCTCTCTTTCTTCTTCCTCATTTTCCCTCTTCCTCTCCCTCTTCATTCACCCTTTCCCTCTCCCTCTTTATCCACCCTCTCCCTATCGCTCTCCATCCTCCTTCTTTCTCCCTCTCCCTCCCCCTTTCCCTCTTTCTCTATCTCCCTCTCCTTCTTCGATCGATTTCTCTCTCCCTCTCCTTCTTCCTCTTTATCCACCCTCTCTCTCTCTCTCTCCCTCTCCTTCTTTCTCTTTATCCACCCTCTCTCTCTCTCTCTCCCTCTCCTTCTTCCTCTTTATCCACCCTCTCTCTCTCTCTCCCTCTCCTTCTTCCTCTTTATCCACCCTCTCTCTCTCTCTCCCTCTCCTTCTTCCTCTTTATCCATCCTCTCTCTCTCTCTCCCTCTCCTTTTTCCTCTTTATCCACCCTCTCTCTCTCTCTCTCTCTCTCTCTCTCTCTCTCCTTCTTCCTCTTTATCCACCCTCTCTCTCTCTCTCCCTCTCCTTCTTCCTCTTTATCCACACTCTCTCTCTCTCTCCCTCTCCTTCTTCCTCTTTATCCACCCTCTCTCTCTCTCTCTCTCTCTCTCTCTCTTCTCTCTCTCTCTCTCTCTCTCTCCTTCTTCCTCTTTATCCACCCTCTCTCTCTCTCTCCCTCTCCTTCTTCCTCTTTATCCACCCTCTCTGTTCCTCTCCCTCTCCTTCCTCTTTATCCACCCTCTCTCTCCCTCTCCTTCTTCCTCTTTATCCTCTCTCTCTCTCTCTCTCTCTCTCTCTCTCTCTCTCTCTCTCTCCTTCTTCCTCTTTATCCACCCTCTCTCTCTCTCTCTCTCTCTCCTTCCTCTTCCTCCACCCTCTCCCTCTCTCTCTCTCTCCTTCTTCCTCTTTATCCACCCTCTCTCTCTCTCTCTCTCTCTCTCTCTCTCTCTCTCTCTCTCTCTCTCTCTCTTCTTCTTCTTCTTCTTTATCCACCCTCTCTCTCTCCCCATCGTCTTCCAGCTACTTAAAAGGGTAGCGAAAGCAGGAGGTTAAGCGAGGCAGTCATGGCGCCAAAGCGTGTTATTAAAGCGCATTTGCCTTATTATTTCTCTCTTTCTCTTTCTCTCTTT
>NC_061856.1:4881399-4886399 GCF_019202785.1 Penaeus chinensis | reverse complement strand
CGGAGCACAGGTTCTCCGTCATGACGCAGGTGTGCAATACCCTGCAAGACGTCCATAAGGACGGCTTTGCGCACAACAACTTCAGTCTGCAGAGCGTGTGCGTCAAGCTCACGGCGTCGGGGCCAAAGGTGGCCCTCACCGACTTCGGCCTCACCATGGAGGCTGGCAGGTCCCCGCGGCTGGGCGTCACGTGGACCAAGCACTCACACTTTGCGCCCGAGATTTGCGGCGCCGAGAACCCGGGCTGCTGCGGCTGGCAATCCGACACCTACAGCGTCGCCAAGCTCATGCACCAGCTGTTCGGCAGCAAGCAGCTGCCGCTGTTGCTCAACTCCTGGTACGTCAGGAGCCGGGACGTGCGCCCAAGCGAGAGCAGCAGCCTGGCGTCGCTGCTCGATTCCTTGAAGCACCAGGAGCTCGCCCAGCTCCGCCTGGGCTACTGACGATGGAGGTCTTCGCTTCGTGAAGCCTTGGGGAGCCAAAGGAACCAAACTTATAATTTGACGATAAACCATATCCTTGCTGTTTAGTTTGCGAATACCCCAATTTTACATTGAATCAAGATAAAAGAAAGAAAAAAGAAAAAAAAATTATGTATATATATACATATGTTTCTACTTTCCCTCCCCCCTTCTCTCTCTCTCTCTCTCTCTCTTCTTATATATATATATATATATATATATATATATATATATATATATATATATATATATATATATACACACACACACAAATATATACATGTATATATATGTGGGTATGGGTGTGTTTGTATGTGTGTATGTGTATGTATATATACATATATATGGATACATATGTATTTACAATATATGCATATATATATGTATATATATATATATATATATATATATATATATATATATATATATATATGTATATATGTGTGTGCGTGTGTGTGTGTGTGTGTGTGTGTATGTGTGTATGTATGTATGTATGTATGTATGTATATGTGTGTGTACTTGTTAACATGTGTATGTATGTATGTGGGTGTGTATATATATATATATATATATATATATATATATATATATATATATATGTGTGTGTGTGTGTGTGTGTGTGTGTGTGTGTGTGTGTGTGTGTGTGTGTGTGTGTATGTGTGTGTGTGTGTGTACACGCTTTACAAATCAGTCCATATGCAGAGGTCCGGATAAATATTATACACGCAATCATGAAAATATTCTAAACTATTCTAAACTTATATCCAAGGCCTTGGGAGAATTAGCAGTTTAAATACATATGAACGATAGTCCCCTAACTTACCCTACAGTCAGTCGAGGAAAATGCACTTTCAAGAATCCTTCGCCAGGATCTTCCTTATATTTGATCACACTTTTCTCCTCCTGGAGCCTAGGGTCCCGCTATAACACGCAGAGGGTCCGGATTCTGATCGCGAGCCCCTGAGCTGAAGTATATGCAGAACCGTAGCTAGATAAATGAGTGTCTCGGTACCTTTAGGGTCCCTGCCAGGTTTTCACCGCAGGCGCCCCCAACGTGCCCCACGCACCCACCAGTACTTAAGGCTCAGGATGACCCAGAGAGAGTCCTTTCAGAGAGGCCTGGCGACCGCTGCGGGTCAGGCTGGCTGGGCCCGCCCTCCGGGCAGACCAAGCACTTTTACCCATAGACATATGTATCGCGTGTATGATGATGATGGTTTGGTTTGCGAAGTTCTAGCTTCGCCCGGGCCTTCTAGATATGGCCCGGCCTGTGTCAGCTTTTTACGGCTGTCTCATTGAGTTGTCTGACACTCGGTGCTTACCGTGGCGGCGGGATTGCCAGCAAGCGCTCCTGCCGCCATGGTGTAAGCATTTCGCATAGCCTCTTTACCAGCACGGCGGCTGTTGTGGGCGGTCCATGTCTCAGGAATTGTGTATGGTCACAATTTTCTAGGTAGTGGACTAGTGTGGCGTTCGGCTCGCCGCAGTGCTTGCAGAACCATTCATCGCGTTCGATTGTTGGGATAATCTGCCATGCACAGTGGTAACCTAGGTGCATTCTGTGAAGAATGACTTCGGTACCTCTGTTGCTTACTTCAGAGAGTGCCAGTGGTTCATAGCCTGTGGCGTCTGAGTACCAGCTGGCCGAGGGGGAGGTTCTCGTTTCCTCTCTGTGGAGCTGCCGTAGGAAGGTACGACCGACCAAGGCACACTTCTCCATAAGTAATTTTCGGCTCGGTTTTATCGTCATGGGATTTGGGGGCATACCCCTGCCAGCGACGGCTAGTCTGTCAGCAAGCTCGTTCCCTCTGATGCCGATGTGGCTTGGGACCCAGTTGATGATAATTCTTCTACCCTGAGCAAGAATTCTCTGTGCCATTGTGAGAATCGTGGTCAGTAGGTAGATGTTGTCTGTGGGTGAGCTGTGCTGAAGACAGTCAATGGCTGCCCTGGAGTCTGTGTGTATGACCACGTGTCCTTCCCTTAGGGACGCATGGCCTAGGGCTCCCATGATTGCAACTGCCTCTGCCTGTAGCGAGGAGGCGTTGTCTGTTACCCTCATGGATCGCGTGGCATCCCTAGCTGCAAAGCCGGCGCCTGCAGTGTGGCTCAAGGGATCGACCGATCTATCCGTGTAGTATGTTCTACTACCCGGAGGAGTGATGGCTGCAATGACCCTGTGGGCTTCTGCCTTTAAGCTAGGCATGGGGTATAGGCTCTTTTTCATTGACAGGCTCATTATGTTGAACTCTATCAGGCTCAGTGCCCACGGCGGGGCTTCGGCAAAGTCGGGGTGGGGAGAGTCCATACCCTTAGCAAGAAGCTGTTCTTTGAGCTGATGGCGTATCAACACCCTGGCTGTATGAGACAGCCAGGAGTTGTTTGCAACGAGCTCGTTGTCTTGTTCGAGGCATCTGACTAATTTTTGTCTTAGGCTTGTGTTCCTGGGAGCCTGGATGACCTTTGACAGGAATTGTGTTGCCGTTAGATCGATTCGTGAGTCCAGGGGAGAAGGTTTGCCTCCATCAGGAGGTTGAGGACCTTCGTCCACCTCGGGGCACCCAGAATGATCCTGGCAGCTTCATTTTGGACTGTTTCTAATTTGTCTGTGTGGTTTTTCTTTGCAGCAATTAGAGCGACTGAGGCATAGTCCACAATGGGCCGGACAGCATGTACATAGAATGATCTTAGTACTTTGTGTCTGGCCCCTATGCGTCTCCCAGTCATTGCTCTCATGACGGACAGTCTTGCTTTGGTTCGGTCAACCAGGTACTGGACCTCCTTATGGAAGGAGAGGGTCCGGTCTATCCTTACCCCAAGGTATAGGTAGTCCTTGACCCATTCTAATTCCACTCCCTGGATTTTCAGTCTTGTGCCTCGAACTCTCTGTCTCAGAGCCATGGCTTTGGATTTGGCAGCAGAGATCTTTAGTCCTGTCCTACAACACTCCTCTGACACGAGGTCCAGACAACGCTGGGCTTTATTCTGGCTGCGTGGTCCAGTGGAGGTGATAGCGAGATCGTCTGCATACGAGATGATCTGGCACCCCACTGGGAGGTTTATGTTGAGGATGCAGGACATTAAAGTGTTGAATAGGGCTGGACTGAGAACCCCACCCTGTGGCGTTCCATTTTCGAGCGGCATGTGCTGCGATAGGTGACCCTGGAATTTGACATTGGCAGTCCTGTTCCTGGAGTAGTCACCTATCCAAGCCAAGAGCTTTCCTCTGATTCCCTTCTGGATCAGGCTTTCCTGAATGGCAAGCGGACTTGCCAGTTCAAAAGCCTTCTCCAGGTCAAGGAATACCACCACAGCTGGGCCCTTGCTGATTGTGCTTAAGAGCGTGGCTATGCTGTGTGCTGTGCCCATGCCCCTTGTGAACCCGTGAAGGTGTTCGTGCGGGGGTCCCGTTTTCCATTGAAGCCGGTTTAGTACCATCGCGTGTAGATCGGTCCGAATCACTGTGTTGTGAGCCTTGCTAACGTTGGCTATTACTCCTGTTTATCACTGTTTAAAGGCGTTCTCATATAGAGCCTATACATAAGTGGTGGTAGGATGGTTCGTTGTGTCCTTTTGGCACACAACAATGGACTCACAGTCTCCGAAATCTGGTTACCCCGCTCGGACCAGTCCCTTCCATACACGCAAAAGTCTTCAGAACCTGTTGTGAATACATATTTAGGCCATTTTTCCTTTCTTTTATCTTCCCCATAGATGTGTTAAGCTGTATGTGCAGTTACGCTCACGCTGGTTTTGTTAGGTTAAAGTGCTAATTGACAGCAATGGTACGCTCTCCACTGCTGACCTCAGATCACATTACTGTGTGATCAACAGTATGGGTTCAAACAACAGGAATATCGTTCATTTATTACGTATTTGTTTATTTTTTCTCGTGATTAGAGAGTATATTGTTTCAATTGCAACGAATTTAGCGTGTTCATTATTTTACTATTTTCATGAACATCATATCATTATTCTTTCTCACTACCCATTTCCCGTCTTGACCTGACCTCCCGAGTGAAACATTTCAGTCACATCTGCTTGGGACAGCTGTGTGACCTGACCCCACTTTCACTCTGAGTGATTGACACGTGAAATGAATGTGAGAACCGCTGGCATTTCCTGTATATTGTTTCGAGATTGTTACATTATAGGATAACGCGTAGCATCCATTGCATGTTCATTGGTGACACGTTCTATCGGCGCTAGAGCGGAGCTTGTAACGCGAATTACTTATATTTTTATATAGCGCCAGGGATCTTCCCCTTATTATAGTGTCAGAGTGCCTGATTACTTGGGGTTGCGTATATGCCCAAAGATCCGCGCTTGAGCCGGTGTGACCCGTGGTTACGTCCGTTAATTGATGTAGGACTAGGGTTTAAGCTAGAATTGAGATTCTCTTATTAATCACATCCCGTTCACCCCCTTGACGTCGCTGCCATGTTTGGGTAAATCCCATCGAGTTGTGATTCATGATAAAATAGCCGTAGAGCATTCAGTGCATGAGCGCCCATCACAGACTCGCAGATAAAGTGGGTT
>NC_061856.1:4869890-4876299 GCF_019202785.1 Penaeus chinensis | reverse complement strand
GATAAATATAGGCAGATCGTCAAATAGAAATAGATACAGAAATAAACATATAGATGGAGATATAAACTGGTAGATATATATGGAATAAAGCCTCATGGATAGACAGGTAGATAGATATATATGGAATAGAGCCTGTACGTACATTCATACAGACACATTCCTTCACTGTCTTTGTTGATGTATCTCTCTGCACAAGATACATGGCCCAGGTATGTAATATTTTCACCAACACTGACATTCACTACAACTAACCAGCTAGCCCCCCCCCCCCCCATTCATTTCTCATACATAAGATGCTAAGGAATATCAACACAATTTTGTTATTGTTGTTGTTTTTTGTTTATTAATACAACATACACACACACACACACACACACACACAATTGTTCTCCCTCTCATGCACTCGATTATTTCCCCTGAGGTTAGAATCTGGTCGACGATATCCACTCATGTGTAAACTCGGGCTTCACGTCATGTAAACTTTTGTTAAACACGTCACCGGTTTTCTTAAATATTTGGTTCGAAAAATATGCCTCTTTTCCTTCTTCTTTGTTCATTATTATTACCCTTTTTTGTCTATATATACACTGTTAGCACGTCACCCCTTTCTTAAATATTTGGTTCAAATAATGACTCCTTTTTTTTAAGTATCACTCTCTTTTTTGTATATATATATACAGAGTGTTTTGTAAATAAAGCGGTTCTTCGTATCTGAACGTTTTTTTTTTTTTTTATCCTTTGGGATATAAACAAATAAAAATACCACGTATTTCTTGGTGTTTGTAAATACATTCACATAACTTTTGTAATTATTCCACGTAAACCATAAAAAACAATCCATGAGGATGTCTACAAAACATACATACACACACGTGCATACGCACACGGCAGGATTCCCGCCTCAACACTGATTCCGTTCTAGCGTTTGTATTTTCCAATAATCCTCCAACGGCTTAGAATCACTCCACGGGTCGTCAGCGGAGTCAAACACACTTGTAACGACCACTTGTGACGACTTCCGACAACGGTCTGCGTTACGGTGACGTCGTAGACAAACTCTCGCACTCACGGGTTTAAAGGGCTAAGGAACGCACCTTCCTCCGCGGGGATTTAAAAATGGCGGACTGACGATCTCTCCGCACAGGTTGCGTCGACTGAACTAATGAGGGGGGGGAGGGAGAGGGGGGTTCAGGCGGGGAGGGGGGAGAGGTGGGTGTGAGAGAGAGAGACACACACAGAGAGCATGGCAAAGAGAGAGAAAGAGAGAGGGAGAGAGAGAGAGAGGTTGAAAAGCCAGAGATTTTCACTTCTTTCTAAAGTTTTCGTACGTTTCTTTATTCTATGGAATTGTCGGGCCTTCGAGAAAACCACTTGACTCTCGACTGTCTTTCTATCTAAGAATCATATATCTTTTTCACCAGAATGTTTTAAACTGTTTTGACTCTCCCTATTTCCACTCTTCCTGATTTATCTCCCCATTCTCCCTCCTCCCTCGTCATCCGGCACCGATAGGGAGTTCCCTCTACGAAAACGATAGCTAATCCGACGCGAACGCAAACTTACGTGGCGTCTGGGTGTCCAAGGAACAGACCCCGGGTAGGAAACAGTCAATCTGCTGATGGTTAGGTCATTGTGAAGCACTTCCTCAACTTGTCCCATTCATAGGGCTCTGCAGCCGTATGTGTTTCCGGATAAAGATGCGATTCCTGTCGGGTCTGCGGATACGCGTTGGCGAACAGCGGTGCTTGGACGGAGAATTCGTTAAGGCCACGGATAGACCGCTCTTACGTTTTCCATATAAGTCAAAGACACGCTAGGCCACGGGGGGTGAGTTTTCTATGCCGATCACGGTGTCATTATTCGGAAATTTGCCGACGAAACTCGCAGGTTATTCCCGGTGTTGGAGTTCGAGCATTAGGTTCATCTCCTCCTGAGGATTTAATCCCTTAAAGCTCATGTAACGTTGTAAAATGAGGTGAAATGAACCATATGGTGAGTGGGTGTAGGGCGCAACCTTGACGCATCACAGGTGAGTCATAGACTATCAAGTTGTCGGACAGTTTCGGAATTTGGCCAATAATTCTCAGTCATTTCTTTCCCCAAGACAGTCGCAGGTGACCTTACCGCAGGCGTATTGGCATCCCCCTTCTGCCACGGGGCCTCGAAAGCCATTCATCGTTTCCGACGTCGTCAAATCTGCCTTTTCCGCCAGACGGAGGTATTGCAAGCGCTGGCAACCCGAGCGACGTGCTTCCTTTCAGTGAGTCATCCAAAACTACGACCTCGTATACATTCAGCGGCGCACCTGACGTTTTCTGTGGGGATCGACGAGAGAAACTTCCAGAAAACTTGGAGGGTTGTTACAGGGCAGGCTTATGTAAATCCAACATTCTGTTCAAAGAGAGAAAGAAAGAAAGAAAATTAATACGCATTTTGATTCGATTTGAAATAAAGTCCCTTCAGCTATTAAGTATAAAGACCGAAATGGAGTTTCTTATCATCTGTCTTATTTTTTTTTTTTTTTTTTTATTTTTTTTTTTATAACATTCCAAATATAGCTATGCACAGTACAGAATACCAACGAAAAACAAAATTAAATATCTTATGCGCACCCCCCCCCCCCCCCCAATCTCTCTTAACAAATGAAAGCGAAAAAGGAAACCAGTTATACAATGCTTAAACACGCCATTGAGGGAAGAAAATATCGCTATATAAAACAGAATTTATTTAATATAAACAGGAACCCGAAAGGAAATTCCACTGAGTTTAACAACAAAACACCCGTTATTGTCATATATATGACTCTTGTGAAATCTCACGTTTCGTGGAAATGTGTCTGTCATTCGTACAAAATTATTAAAAGCAGAGTTTATAATCTCGTTTTGTCAAAATAACTGACTTATCATGAACAGCATTTTTTTTTTTTTTTTTTTTTTTTTTGACATAACTTCCTGTTGCATGTGACAAAATGTGATATTGCAGTATTGTCATGTTATACAACAGTTTATTTTTTGCATTGCGACAGTATTATACACACTTCCGATAAAATAGACACATACCGGAAACATTAAATACTATTAGTTCAATTACTCTGGAAATTAGAATACGTTTGATTGAAGTGAGCTTTCTGTCTCATATTTACAGATAAATTGGTGTCCCTGTTGCTTGCCGTGCAAACAGGAAGCTAGAGACCGATGTTGTTTATTATTATTGTTATTATTATTATTTTTTTTTTGTATAATAATAATTGTTATTATTTTCTTTTTTGCTATTTATATATTTACTATTAAAGCTAATTGCATTTTTTGCACACAACTACATTTGCCTGATTTTGTTTTCTGATGCAATATTTTTTTTGTTGTTGTTTTTATTGTGTTCTCTTTATTATCATCATTGTATTTTTTTTTTTTTTTTTTTTTTTATTATTGCTGTTATTATCTTTATTATTAGTGTTTATCATTATCATGTCAATTAATATCCTATTACTCTAATTATTTCCTTTATTTTTATTAATGTTATGGTATAATTCTCATTCATATTCGTATCATCGACATCATTATTTTCATTACCATTATTGTTATTATCTTTATAAATTCTAACATTATTTACTATCTATAAATTGTATGTTATATTGACTACTATCCTTTTTGTGTTTTTTTTTTTTCGGTTATGAGTTTTAACTTATCAATTTTCACTTACATTTGTATTGTTTATTATAAATCATTATTATTTGCTAGTTATTATTATTTGCTAATTGTCTTTATAATAGTGAGTAGTTTTTTTTTTTCTTTTCTTTTCCAAAACATAAGATTGAAATAAAATTCACATGTGATTTGAAAGTCATTTATTTGATTTTATGCAACCATTTTCTCCTGATATACCACATATTTTTTAAAGAGTGGGTAAATGTGCAAGTTTAGTGGGAATTGTACATAATCAGTGTAATTAATAAGTTCAATAGAACAATAGATTTTTTTTTTTTTTCCTTTTTCAATTTCGAAGTATCAGTCAATTTTTTGATAGTTTTTTTTTTTTTTGATACAGTATAGTCCTTATAGTTTTTTCTTGTGAGTTTTTTCACATTACTCGTTTCTTTCTTTACTCTGACGCTATCCGATAATTTATCTTATAATTCAATCTTTGAATTCTAAAATCTACGTCTTATATAGCTCAATTTTACATTATGTAACCATTATTTTTTTCTATGATATCATGTATATATGTTTATATTGTATACATCCATCACCAAGCATAGAGACACCCCCCCCCCCCCCCACCACACACACATACATATATATATATATATATATATATATATATATATATATACACACATTGTTTTTATTTACCTATATCCGTTATTCTTAATTATTTGGACTCATTATTCGCTATCTACACATGACCTCAGCAACGGTATATGTCTAGCACGGCCTTAAACGCAGAGAAATCCACACAGATTTAGACTTATTAATCTGTATACGTTAGTTTCTTGTCTTATTCTGTGATCTTAGTTACCGACACCCGACCTCTGCAACGCACGGTATATATCCAGCACAGCCTCGAACCAAGCATGGAGGTATCCCACGCTGAAGGTCCTCCTCGACACGCGACCTTGGCGACGTATCAGCTGACTGTGGATGTCAAGAAACCTCTCGAGGGGGACAGAAGGCATGGGGCTCCGGCTTGCGTCTGGTGCGTCGCCGTTCCCTAAGGTATCACTCGATTCTCCGGTGATATAAGTGTCATTGTCGATCCATGTGGTGTATTTCTCTTCCTTCTCTTCTTCGCGTCTAATTTTCTTTTCCCGTTTGGGTGTTTCCTCTTCGTTTTCCTCTTCGTCTTCATTGTCTCCTTCCTCTGTTCTTTCTTCAGCTTCATCGCCTTCTTCTCCGTCTTCCTCCGTGTAGTATTCGTATTCGTTCACCCACTTGATGTACATCTCGTCATTCGCTTCCTCCCCATCATCCCAGTCGTGAGAAAAGTCATTCCCTTGATTTTCCTGAAGAACCTCATCCAGGTGCTTGCTCTCGTGCGAAGGCGGGGTCGTCGTCACGCCTTTATCCTCGCGCAGGTTTCTCAGGACGGAAATGCCTCCTGAGAGATCACCATTCTTCTCGTCCACCGTTATTCCGTTATCAAGCCTCCCCTCTTCCCTTCTCTCTCTTCCTCTCTTCCGATTCCCTTTTCTTCCTTCGTCGTTATTCCTAACCACCGGTAAAACGAGAGATTCCGCGATTCCCGTTTTCTGTTCATCGCCCAAGATATAACTGGCAACTGCGTCGTCGAAGCTGTTGCCATCGAGCGATCTGCCGTTATTGTTGTTATTGTTGTTGTTATTCCCTCCTCCACCTCCGCCGTCTCCACCTCCTCCACCTCCTCCACCGTTATTGTTATTGTTGTTGTTGTTATTTGTGTTGGTATTATTATTGACGTTGGTGTTGTTGGTCGTGACAGTTGCCGCAGATCCTGTGACGTTGATCGAGACGTCAATCGTTGCCATAATGTTGCCTGTGATGTCAAGCATGAGGATGGCAAAGGCGAAGAAGGAGTAGAGACCGGTCGAGGATGGCTTGCATATGACCTGAGGGAGAGAGCGGTCGACGTGAGACTATATTTCGATTTACGTCTTTTTAATGCTTAGGAGGGATGGTGCCAATTGATAATGTTACTGAAGGATTAGCGACGTGCATAATTTGCCTTTCTGACTGCCAAGGAAAGTGAATGACTGCTTATTCTAAGGACAAAATTGCGGATGTGTGAACACGAACACACGCACGCACGCGCCCACACACATACACGCAGTATGTGTGTGCGCATATGGTTATATATGTGTATATATGTATGTATATATATATATATATATTTAGACATACATACATATTTAGATAGATAGATAGATAGATTGATAGATATATGCTTTTATATATTCATTTTGTACACACAGATATACATACATACATTTATATATATATATATATATATTACATAAATATATATATAAACATATATATTTATCTTATATATATTATGTATATATACACAGTGTGTGTGTGTGTGTGTGTGTGTGTGTGTGTGTGTGTGTGTGAGTGTGTGTGTGTGTGTGTGTGTGTGTGTTCATATCTATTAGTCTGTAGGCGTATGTTTTGCAAAATCCACCTGTGTTGGCTGCAACGTCCATACCTCTGGGTATCCATAGCCATCCCGTCGATACCTGTGCCCTGACCTCGACTCGG
The DNA here is from genome assembly GCF_019202785.1 of Penaeus chinensis. NCBI lineage: Eukaryota > Metazoa > Arthropoda > Malacostraca > Decapoda > Penaeidae > Penaeus > Penaeus chinensis. Next base: position 4,870,066 of record NC_061856.1, on the reverse strand, counting down.
GCGACCTTTGCACTTCTCCTTCGCCTCTGTTGACCTCCGCCCCTCCTCCTTGAAGGTCCCTGTCTCGCGGGAAGTAGGAGAGATGTTCCCTGTTCCTGTGTTCCTCGAGGAGATTCAGCGCTCCCTTTTCGAAGTCTTTGAGGAAGATTAGAGGGTCGCAGGTGGGCCTCAAGACG
>NC_061856.1:4857390-4859890 GCF_019202785.1 Penaeus chinensis | reverse complement strand
CCGATTGAATGACACTTACGGCTAGGTGAAGAATGGCAGAATTTTATTTTATTTATTTTTTTATTATTTTTTGGAAAATAATTTAGCATTTAGACAATGCAGGGTATATAAAACTGAAGGAAAATAAATGCTTCGAAGTGATAAAAATGTCCTCGAATTCTGTTCCCCCCCAAAAATAAGTATGTGTTCGAAAAGTTACACAAGATTATGCTTTCGTTCTTTCTTTCTTTCTTTCTTTGGTAATCAAGCAAAAGGCATACTTTTTTCTCTAATCTCCAAGATGATGAAAATGATTGTGGTGGTATTGCTGATGCTGGCTGGACGTCGGTCGCTGGCCTTTGAGGAGATTGCAGAGGAGCGGCTGTTCCCTCCGTTGCACCCCAATTGTACGCAGGTCAGGGCCATGTAAAGATACAGCATATTTGTCTACGTATCTATTTTGTATCTTTATCTGTAGCTACACACACACACACACCCATGCACACACACACACACACACACACACACACACACACACACACACACACACAAACAGATATATATATATATATATATATATATATATATATATATTTATATATATATATATATATATATATATATATATATGAATATATATATGTGTGTGTGTTTGTGTTTATAATGAATCGATGCCACAGTATAAACCAAATAAAAACGAGTTATTACGTCTGATGAGGAACTCTGGATGTTTCGAAATATCACGTTTTTATTCCGTTTTTATGGTGACAATGTTTAATTCCTATGAATGTGCTTGTATATGCATTCATGTATATGTATAGGTATTCATAAGTACACACACACATACACACACACGCACACACACACACACACATACCCACACACACACACACACACACACACACACACACACACACACACACACACACACACACACACACACACACACACACACACAAAACGAGGTACAAACACGAGCGCACGCATTCAAACACAGCCCTGTATTTATGAATAGACGGATTAATCCCAGTAAGCATGCAGTATAAGACACGACACAGGCATGCATCACCGGATTCTTTTTATTTTATTTTATTTTTTTGTTTCGTCGTAGAGCCTGACGGACCTTCTTCTGTTGAGGCAAGAGGCTCAGCTGAACAGAATGGCCGCGGCGCAGGAGGCCACCACGGAGCTTCTGAAGGCGACTCTCGAGGCGTTAGTGCAAGCTCGCGACTCGCTGACGGCAGGAGAACACACACCTGCGAGTATGTACACTTTTTTACGCGTACGAAGCTCTGATGCCTTAAAACATTACGGTGTAGTATATGGAAAGTATGAACCGTATTCATGTTGACATATGTAGAAAAGGTATGTATGAGAATAGCTTCGGAATACAAGATATGTATTTGGCCGGTTTCGATTATATCATCCACATGTATTTCTGACAACCGAAACCGGGCAAATAAATCTCTTGTATTGTTAAGATATTCATTTTCATTCACACCTTTTCAACAGAGTAATATAACATCCGTAACGCCCAAAATAACAACTTTCCCATAACTTTCGTACCTTTCTCAGCCGTCAAGTGCGTGTCTCCGTTTACTCAAGTAGGAGGCAGCTGTCTCCTGTTGGCGCTTCATGAGTTGCACACCTGGGCTTCGGCAAGGCAGTACTGTGCCGAATACGGGGCCGACCTGGCTCATTTCTCGGATGTGAATGCTTATGTGGCCATCCTCGATTACGTTAACACCATTAGTATGTCCTACAGTTTAGCAGTGTAGTGATACTACTCCTGACAATAGAAGCGTTTACTCAAAATGCTTATTGATAGTGATGGTTAATTTAGGAGATATGGCTGTAGCACATTACCAGGAAACTCTTACTAAGAAGAATCAGTCTTTGTAAACAAAATCCTTTGTACTGGCAAAAATGTAATAGTTTTAGTTAAAAAGATAAATAGCTATATAAATGTACATATATATATATATATATATATATATATATATATGTGTGTGTGTGTGTGTGTGTGTGTGTGTGTGTGTGTGTAATAGAATGATAGATAAATATAGATTTAATCTTTCAGACCAGCAGAGAAAAAGTGTGAGTGTCTGGGTCGGCGGCACTGACGAGGCCGTTGAAGACACGTGGGTTTGGATCACAGGAGAGCTGATGCCTCGGGGGCCGCCCTTCTGGGGAACGAAAGATGGGTGAGTGACGCCTCTGTCCTTGGTGATGGGTTACGGACACTTGTACAGCAACACGTATCCTTTAATACGAGCAAACACTTGGCCGATGCTCCCCCTTCCCCCCAACACCTTGCTCGTTGTTGTCGCGTGTGTGTGGGGGGGAGGGGGGGGAGGAGGAGGCCCAAAGTAGGGGTCAGCCCTGCCTTGGACCTCATCCCTTCCCTCAGCTCATTTTACAGTGTCTTTTCTTCTCTCTTCTTTCCTTTTTCTCTCTCTTCTTCGTCCCCTTCGTCTGTCCACTTATCCTCATCGTTAACACATTTTTACCCCTTTCGCCA
>NC_061856.1:4837390-4844890 GCF_019202785.1 Penaeus chinensis | reverse complement strand
ATAGTAATAATAATAATAATAACAACAACAATGATAATAATAATAGTAATAATGATATTATAATTTCGATATTAATCATGATAATTATAACAATATGATAATAGTAACAGTAATGCTAATGAATAAAAATAATAACAATAATAATAATTATCATGACAATAATAATAATTAAGAATAATTATAACGATGATAATTGTAATAATAAGAATGATAATGATGATGATGATGATTGATGATGATGGTAATTATAGTAATAACAGTAACAATAATAACTGATATTTGATAATGATAGCAATCGGTAATTAAAATGATATTAATCCGTAATGGATAACGACACTAACAATGATAATGTCAACAGTAATAATAATGGTAATATTAATAATCATTGTAATAATAATGATGTTAACACGAATATGAAGGAGAAGAATAGAAGGAAATAAACTCGTTTGACGAAAGGCCAGCAACCCCTTGCATATACTAGGGGTGTTGGGGGGGTGGGGGGGTAAGGGGGAGAAGAGAGGTATGGGGAGGGGGAGAAGGGAGGGGAGGGGGAAGGGGATATGGGAGAAGGGAGGGAAGGGAAGGGGGGGAAAGGGGGAGAAGAAAGGGAAGGGGGAGGGGTAGAAGGAAGGGGAGGGTGAGGAGGAGAAGGCAGGGGTGGCAGATCCCCGTCCAGCCCAGGTTTATGGCCACCAAAGCCTCCACCCACCTATTCCCTTATACGTCCACGCCACACTTATGAATGAACGTGTATCCTCCTGTCCGAATACGGTGGCGTGACTACATCTCCACTAGCTTAAAATATTTTCGAAATCATTGTGGGCCGAAATGCTTAAATCCAACTGAATATTGAATAGATCATGCGTGCTATCCCGAACATTCCAAAATACGGGACAATAATTATGAGTGGATGAAATAGGAGACTTAAATCAGAGTCAGATCACGAAATCGGAGACATTCGCATTCTCATTCATCTCGTCTGACTCTGCCGCCGGCGCTGCGTCGATCTCGCTGGGTTTCGCTCTTCTTAGACGAAAGTACACATTTATTCTTTTTATTCCTAAAACTTTCGAAACTGATCTCTCTTACGTTTGATGTCGATGTTGCTCAGGTTATCGATTTATTTTTTAAAAATATATTAAGAAAGAGAGGGAGCAATTGCGCCATGCCACGGATTTACTTCCTCATTTGTGAAAATTAGTGATAAACTTGGTATGTCTGTCTAGAAATATTTGAGTAGATAAGATATTAGAAAATTGTGTTTTTTTTAAACAAATGCGCGTGCGCGTGGGCGCGTGTAAGTGTGGGTGTATATGTGTCTATATAGAGATAGATAGATAGATAGATAGATAGATAGATAAAGAAGAGAGAATATGTACGGAAATTCAATACTCAAATGATAAATGAAACAGTGATCTCAGGTATAAGCATGAAAATAGCTAAAAGGAGACTCGGAATAGGGAGAAATCAAATGTATGGAATAAAAAAACCAGACAGACAAGTGACATATAATAAGAATGAAATCAAAAGAGTTGTGGAAGACTTTTACAGGGATCTATACAACGCAAATGAGCAGCCACGTATAGAAGCGAACGCGGTAACTAGAGACGTACCCAACATCACAACAGAAGAAATAAAGGCATGAAGAGAGGGAAAACACCAGGTGAAGACGGGATTAGTATAGACCTTATAATAGATGGAGGAGAAATTACAACAGTGAAACTAACCAATCTTTTTAACAAATGCGTTCTCAACTGAAAAAAACTCCGAAAGCCTGGGAAAATGCAATAATTATTTTGATACATAAAAAAGGAGATAGAAACAATCTAAAATACTACCGACCCATAAACTCCTTTCAGTTACTTAGAAACTTCACAAAAGTCATCACAGCTCGCATCTCTAACAGTCTGTATTCTAGCCTCGAGAACAGGCAGGCTTCCGCAGTGGATTCTCAACAACATACCGCATCCACACGCTCACCCAAAATATGAGAAACAATAAACGAATATAGGAAACCCCTGTGTATTGCATTCATCGATTATGAAAAGGCATTTGACTCTGTACAAATACCAGCAGTACTAGAAGCTATTCGAAGACAGGGAGGTATATTGTAAAATATTGCAAGACATATACGAAGATGGGACAGCAACCATCAAGCTCCATACGGATATTGATAAAATACCAATTGGGTGTTAGACAGGGCGATACCATCTCACCAAAACTGTTTACAGCTTGCTTTGTGGAAATATTCAAGAAGCTAGAATGGAACGGAAAGGGTATCAAAATAGGAGACGAATACCTAAAAACAATAAGATTTGCAATTCGAAGCGCTAGAGGTAGTGGACAAGTATATATTCCTAGGGCAACTCGTACATTCAAACACATCTAGCGAAGAGGAAATTAAGCGACGCATCAGTCTAGGCTGGAGCGCCTTCGGTAGACACAGTAGTATACTAAGAGTCTTATTGCCCTTATATTTAAAAAGAAAAGTCTTAAACCAATGCGTCCTCCCAGTTATGACCCATTAATCAGAAACATGGACTATAACCAAATTACTGGAGAGGAAACTAATAAGTGCCCAGAGAGGGATGGAGAGGTTGATGCTGGGAATTAGCCTAAGAGATCAGATGAGGGCGACGTGGATCAGGGAACAGACAAAAGTGGAAGATATACTTGGGAGCATCAAAAAGAAAAGAAAAAAAAATTGGCAATGGGCAGGTCATATATGTAGGAAACAGAACGACAGATGGACAAAGAAAATAACAGCCTGGGCTATAGAGATCAGAAAGAGGCCAAGGACTATCTCCTGCAGTGGATCGATTTAGGCAGATGATGATGATGATATATACATACATACATATATATATATATATATATATATATATATATATATATATATATGTGTGTGTGTGTGTGTGTGTGTGTGTGGATATGTATACATACACACACACACACACACACACACACACACACACACACACACACACACACACACATACACACACACACACACACACACACACATATATATATATATATATATATATATATATATGAATATATATATGAATATATATATATAAATATATATATATATATATATATATATATATATATATATGTATATATATATATATAAATATATGTGTTTGTATGTATATATATATATATATATATATATATATATATATATATATATATATATATGTATATATATATAAATATATGTGTTTGTATGTGTATATATATATATATATATATATATATATATATATATATATATATATATATATATATACACACACACACACACACACACACGCACAAAATGAGAGCTTATTAAAGATTTCCCCTGACACACTTCCGCTTATGCTAGGACGCTGGAATTTCACCTACATAATGACACATGTCTTTAACTGTTACAGTAGTTAAGGTGCAGTAAGGTGTGCAATGGAACCAGTGGAGTATTGAGCGGTGATCAGTTATATACATGAGTGTGCACACACACACACACATTTATAAAACCTACCCTTTCACTTTAAGACTCTATACACACACACGCTTCCATACACACACACACACACACACACACACACACACATACACACACACACACACACACACACACACACACTCTTAACAAGGAAGAAAGTTCAGTTCAGAAATGTCACCTGTTTTGCTTCACCAAAAGGGCATCAAATCCGTATGAGAGAAAGAGGGAGTTCGGATAGGAAATTCCTTTATCCATTTAACGAATTATTACCATACTGCTTTCTCCTCTCAGAATAAGGAGGAGGAGGAGGAGGAGGAGGTATAGAATGGGAGAGGAGAGGAGGAGGAGGAGATAGGGAAAGAAGGAAAATTGGGAGGAAGAGGAGGAGGGGGGGATAGGGAAAGAAGGAGAATTGGGATGGAAGATGAGGAGGAGGAGGGGAGGAGGGAGAGAAAGAAGGGGAATTAGGAGGAAGAGGTGTAGGAGATAGGGGAAGAAGGAGAATTAAGAGAAAGGGGAGGAGAAGGAAGTAGATAAAGAAGGAAAACTGGGAGGAAAAGGAGGAGACGGAAGTAAAAAAAAAAGGGAATTAGGAAAAAGAGGAAAATAAGGACGTAGATAGAGGAAGAGACTTAGGAGGGAAAAGAAAAAGGAAATTGGGAGAAAAAGAAGAAGAGAAGAAGGAAGTAAAGAGAAGAGGAGAATTAGGAGGAAGAGGAGGAAGATGAGGAGAACGAAGTAGAGAAAGGAGGATAATCAGGAGGATAAGGAAACAGATAAAAAGGAGGAAGATTAGAAAGATTCCTTACTTTAAAGATCTATTAGCGTGATCCTCTCATTTTTCAGAATAAATAGGAAAAGAAGGAAGAGGAAGAGAAAGAAGGAAGAGGAAGAGAAAGAAGGAAGAGGAAGAAAAAGAGGGAAGAGGAAGAGAAAGATGGAAGAGGAAGAGAAAGAAGGAAGAGGAAGAGAAAGAAGGAAGAGGAAGAAAAAGAAGGAAGAGGAAGAGAAAGAAGGAAGAGGAAGAGAAAGAAGGAAGAGGAAGAGAAAGAAGGAAGAGGAAGAAAAAGAGGGAAGAGGAAGAGAAAGAAGGAAGAGGAAGAGAAATAGGGAAGAGGAAGAGAAAGAAGGAAGAGGAAGAAAAAGAAGGAAGAGGAAGAGAAAGATGGAAGAGGAAGAAGAGAAAAAAAGGAAGAGGAAGAGAAAGAACGAAGAGGAAGAAAAAGAGGGAAGAGGAAGAGAAAGAAGGAAGAGAAAGATAAAGAAGGAAGAGGAAGATAAAGAAGGAAGAGGAAGAAAAAGAGGGAAGAGGAAGAGAAAGAAGGAAGAGGAAGAGAAAGAAGGAAGAGGAAGAAAAAGAGGGAAGAGGAAGAGAAATAGGGAAGAGGAAGAGAAAGATGGAAGAGGAAGAAGAGAAAAAAGGAAGAGGAAGAGAAAGAACGAAGAGGAAGAAAAAGAGGGAAGAGGAAGAGAAAGAAGGAAGAGGAAGAGAAAGAACGAAGAGGAAGAAAAAGAGGGAAGAGGAATAGAAAAAAGGAAGAGGAAGAGAAAGAAGGAAGAGGAAGAGAAAGAAGGAAGAGGAAGAAATAGAAGGAAGAGGAAGAAAAAGAGGGAAAAGGAAGAAAAAGAGGGAAGAGAAAGAAGGAAGAGGAAGAGAAAGAAGAAAGAGGAAGAGAAATAAGGAAGAGGAAGAGAAAGAAGGAAGAGGAAGAGAAAGAAGGAAGAGGAAGAAAAAGAGGGAAGTGGAAGAAAGAAGAGGAAGAGAAAGAAGGAAGAGGAAGAGAAAGAAGGAAGAGGAAGAAAAAGAGGAAGAAGGAGAAAGAAGTGAAAGGAAAAATAGAGATATATTTTGCCTGTATCTTTTTCTTGACGTATTTACTTGCTCTTCCTAGTAAAATGCATGAACACATTCTTCCCTTTCTTCCAAGTAAGTTGGGAAATGAGTAGAACGTGGAGGAATTAGAGGAAAGGAGGAAAGAGGGAAGAAGAGTGGGAGTGAGAAAGAGGGCGAGGAGATGAGAAGGAATAATTAGAATAATAAAAAAAAGGGGGGAATGGAGAAGAAGAATCGATAATCCTTCTCAACCCCCCCCCCCCCCTCCCCCCTCGCTTATTAACATCCTCATCCATCCAATTCGCTTTTCACAGTTTCTCCCTTCCTCTTTTTCCTTCTCCTTTGCCTTCATTATCACTCCAAATCCCGAGGCTTCATTAGGATTCAACCCTGAAACCTCGCGTGCTGTAACCGAGGTCCAGAGGAGTTCTATAAACGCTAACTTGTCCTTATCTTCCTCTACGTAAAGGCTGCCCATGTCTTCGTCCGCCTGAGGTCATCGCGTGTTCTAAGGCGCGCCTCTGTAAACAATCTCAAACTGGTTAAGGCATCGAACACCTCTGCCGCGGCCGTGCCTAATTCACCTACGGTTAGAGCTTTCATTATTCCGACTTGTCTCGAGGTGGTATTATATATCAGAAGAGTTTTGTTGCTATTGTATGTTGAAAGTGGCGCAATGCAGGCCACGGAGGGACCAATCCCCCCTCTCCCCGTTTGCAATAAGCTTCAAAATGCACATTGGAAGTTGTATACATGCTAACTTCCAATGACTAACATTAACGTCCATCACTCTGAACGGAGATGATATATATACACGTCCAACAGGGACTTAAGAATTGCAGGTTGTATATTCACTTCGATAATGTATTCTCTCCAAATCCATTCTTTGCTACGCCACGCCAGCCCTTCTTTCACCTATACGAGGCTTCATTCCCCATCATTCACTAACCGCTGTAAATCATGTCTTTACTTGGCTAATACACATATAGAATTCTGCATACGCTCCTCTAAGTCAAGTTGTATTCCGTGGGTGTGAGGATCACTTTCACAGGTAAAGTGTGATTGAGCTGTCTATTAGATTTCATTAATATGGATGTTCATCTTTTGTTATTATTACCACTCTCATCATAAGCTAATTTATTGTTGCTGATATCATTATCATTATCATCATTATAATCATCATCATCATCATCATTATCATTGCCATTATGAATATCATTATCATAATCATCACAAAACCAACTATAACTATCATTATCATTATCATCCTCACTATCACCATCATCATGATCATAATCCTTATCCTCCTTCCCCATCGTGTTATCATCGTTATCATTATTAACATTCCCATGCCTATGTCATCATTATCATTATTACATCAGTTATTATTGCATTATTGCTATTCTCACGGCAATTACCTTTCTTCTTCTTGCAATAAGTTTCACGTAAAGTTTCTGTTCTTTGTACGTCTTGTTTTTTTTTTTTTTTTTTTTTTTTTTTTTTTACATAACTGGTATTTGCACAGACATTGATTTTATCTTTCTAACGATATTTGTTATAAATAAGTATAGTTATTTGAATATACCTTGTATTTGCAATGCGTTTCTCTTAGTGGCATTAGTAACCGAGAAAAGAGTAAATCATATTGATTTTCCTTCGATAAGAAATTGGCGAAGAAAGTAAGAGGGAGTAAAAGAAAACGAAATGGGGTGTGGAGGAAAGTGTAATAGTCTGGAAGGTTGATTTTTTATTTTCTGAAAATATAAATTAACGATATATAATTATATATATATATAATATATATATATATTATTGTATATATTATATATATATTATAATGTGTGTGAGTGTGTGTGTGTGTTAGTGTGTGTGTTGTGTGTGTGTAGTGGGTGTGCGTGTGTGTGTGTGTGTGTGTGCGTGTGTGTGTGTGTGTGTGATGTTGTATGTATTTAGATAATAATAATGATAATAATAATGATAATAATAATGATAATAATAATAATGATAATAATAATAATGATAATAATAATGATAATAATAATGATAATAATAATGATAATAATAATAATGATAATAATAATGATAATAATAATGATAATAATAATGATAATAATAATAATGATAATAATAATAATGATAATAATAATGATAATAATAATGATAATAATAATAA
>NC_061856.1:4810031-4815031 GCF_019202785.1 Penaeus chinensis | reverse complement strand
TGAAACTATGCAGTTAGTCTGATATCACAATCTGGTATCAAAGGTACACAACATTTATATGTCCTCCAGCTCGCCCTTGCAATCACTCTATCTAAACGGCCCTAAATTACTTTTAAATTGACTCTCAGGACTGCAGAGAAAAAAAAAGAAAAAATACGAGTAACCATAATTGAACGCACAATTAAGTATTATCTGCCCGCTTAATGATCTTGTGGTTAAAGTAATTAATTCTCATGTAGACGGTATTGCATTTATGAATTCGCAACGTCTATAGAGAAAATAAAGGTATGAGACTACAGTTTAAATAGTTAACCTTAGGTGAAAAATTAAAATAAATAAATAGGTATAGAGTAAATATAGGTGAAAAATGATAAGAATATATGTAACTATTCATGTATTTAGCTTGTAATGTAAACGGTTTAAACTTATTTTGCATATAGCTCCTAGCAATGAAGATTTTTATTATTTTTCCTTTTAGATAACATATACCCACTGGTGCATTCTTTCACCCGTAACTTATGCACACCCAGTACGAAACAAAATTTATGATAAATGAATCACTAAAACAAAACTGACGTTCATCAAATCCCCTGTTGCAAAGGAAGACAGCCATTCTCACATGCAACCTCTCTACCTCTTCCTATCCTCCTCTCCCATCCTCTATCCTTCTCCTTCTCCTATCTTCCTATTCTCGGCTACGTACATCCTTCCACAATGACCCTTCGGCGTGTCCTCAAGACAGGCATTAAGAAGTCCTATTATCTCAAATACTGAGTAAATATTTCGATTGGTGGGGACTGTGTTTTACGGGCGGTAACTGTCACTCAGGCCGATGTTTACGCCTAGGAAGGGGGTGAGGGGAGAGGAGGGGGTGAGGGGAGAGGGAGTGAGGGGACAGAAGGGAGTGAGGGGAGAGGAAGGGGTGAGGGGAGAGGAGAGGGTGAGGGGAGAGGAGGGAGTGAGGGGAGAGGAGGGGGTGAGAGGGGACAGAAGGGGAGAGGAGGGGGTAGGAGGAGTTGGAGGAAGAGAGAAACGGGGAAAGAAAGAGGAGGGGGCGTTGGGGGAGGAAGGAACGGTGGGAGGGGAGAGGGGGAGGGGAAGGGAGAGATGGGGAGAGGAGGGGAAGTAAAAAAGGAATAAAGGGAGAGAAAAGAGGGAGTGAGGAAGTGGAGAGGAGGGTAAAGAAGAGAATGATGGAGGGAGGAAAAAGAGGGAGGCTGCAAATAGGGAGGAAATGAAGGAGTGAAGGACCAAGAAAAAGAGAGAACAGGAAACAACAAAGAGGAGAGAAGAACACAAAAGAAGAAGGGAAAGGAGGAGAGTAAGAAAAATAATAATGAAAGAAGGAGAGGAAGAAGGGAAAAATGAGAAATAAAAAAGGAGAAAGATATGAAGGAGGACGAGAAGAGAGATAAAGATCAGACAAAACTTTCATCAAGGTGTTTGTCCCTTATATCGAGGCTTCTTCTGCAACAAGGAGGAAGAATTTCCAATCTTTGGTCGTAATATTGGACGATGTCGGCTGAGGATTTTTTTTTTTTTTTTCTCTCTTTTGCTCTTCAATTTTCCTTCTTAAGTCTTTGCAAATCTCCCCCTTATGTCAGTCTGTCTGTTTCCGTCTCTCTCAATCTCTCTCTCTCTCTCTCTCTCTCTCTCTCTCTCTCTCTCTCTCTCTCTCTCTCTCTCTCTCTCTCTCTCTCTCTCTTTCTCTCTCTATCTCTCTCTTTCTTTCTCTCTCTCTTTTTTTTCTCTCTCTCTCTCTCTTCTCTCTCTCTCTCTCTCTCTCTCTCTCTCTCTCTCTCTCTCTCTCTCTCTCTCTCTCTCTTTCTCTCTCTATCTCTCTCTTTCTTTCTCTCTCTCTTTTTTTTCTCTCTCTCTCTCTCTTCTCTCTCTCTCTCTCTCTCTCTCTCTCTCTTTCTCTCTCTTACTCTCATTATCTCTCTCTCTCTCTCTCTCTCTCTCTCTCTCTCTCTCTCTCTCTCTCTCTCTCTCTCTCGATCTATCTATCTATCTATCTATCTATCTATCTATCTATCTATATATCTATCTATCTATCTATCTATCTATCTATCTATATTTTTCTCTCTCACTCTGTCCTCAACAAAGTATAAATTATCGTATTTTTTGTCTAAGGAAATATATCTGAACCTGTTAGAAAATATATGCTTTCAAAACACAATTCCTAAAGATAGTTCTTATAACATTGGATACGTAAATCAACTATATTCAACAAGAAATATAATGTTTGATATAATGTTTGACAGTCTTAAAACAAACGCTAGTCTACGTAACCCATCTCTTTTCATCACATTATACCCTACAGTAATAGACTATAAGTAAAAGTATTTTTGCCCTTTAGACTTAAAAACAATAACGAAACACTCTATCTATCTAAAAAAGAAAAGAAAAAAAAAGAGAGAGAAAAAAAATATAGAAATATTCCTAGGTACTAATTTTTGACGCCCATGACTTTCTGGCCAGTGATCTAGCTAACATTCTGGTTGTCTTTGTCTCCTGGTCGGGAAGTTTCTTTTTCTGTTCTCATATCCCCCTTTTTTTTTCTCCCGGCGTCGTGTGTGTGTTGACTCTTCCTCTCTCACACTGTGGAAAAATCAGCTCTGGACGTCTGCACTATAAGCACCGGCTCGATACTCGGAGGCAAGGCAAGTAGCTCAAAAGACTGCCAAAAGATCTGCAGCTGGACGCGTGTCTGCTATCTCGTCGGTATTCTACAATGTCGCATCCCTGGTCATCTCTGCTGGATGTAGCCTCTCTTGAAGTCCAGATCGTAGCCTGCACTGTAGGTGAATTATCGCTTATATACATAATATAATGTTGGGGGTCTGGAATATAACCAGGACACCCTTGGTTTCCCGTTCCAACCTTGCCCTTGTCCAAGTCCGCTCCCTAGGAATGGATATTTCCTCCAGTGAGGCTCCGCGTCTTCCACCATCTGCTCCTGTAGTATCCCGTCATTGAGATTCGGATCCACCTTTCCTTGTAGATCCTAGGAGGTAGCCTAGGATCTAACCACACCCTCCAACACCTCCTGAGTTCGAGGTCTCTTGCTTTAGGGGCTTCTGGACACGAAATGGAGACGTCGACGGGGTGAGGCTGTAGCTCCAACGCGGTTCTTGCCATTGTCAGAATCGCCTCGACTTCTTCCACCTCGTCCTCCTTGAAGAAGGCCTCCGAGAAACACAACTGCGCTTGCCAACCTCCAATTAAGACTGTCTGGGGAAGCTTTGGACTCTTAAGAATGGAACCCAAACCCCTTGTAAGAGGTATGACGTATACATGATCAGTAATTAAGCAGAACCTTTGGACTTATTAGTCAGGACCACAGTTCTTCAATAGCCGATAAGGGTCCTGCATTCATCCAATTTTTCTATTTATTCATTTATTCTTGTTGTTTTTATTATCATTATTGTATTATTATTATTATTATTATTATTATTGTTATTATTATTGCTATCATTACTATTATTATCATTATCATTATCATTATTATTATCCTTATTATTACCATTATCACCATCATTATTATTATTGATATTATCATTAATCTCTCTCTCTCTCTCTCTCTCTCTCTCTCTCTCTCTCTCTCTCTCTCTCTCTTCTCTCTCTCTCTCCCCCCCCCTCTCTCTCTTTCTATCTATCTTTCTCTCTCTCTCTCTCTCTCTCTCTCTCTCTCTCTCTCTCTCTCTCTCTCTCTCTCTCTCTCTCTCTCTTCCACCCTCTCTCCTTTCCTTCCCTCCGTCTCTCTCTCTCTTTTTGTCTCTCTCTTTCAATCTGTCTCTCTCTCTCTCTTCCTCCTTCTCTCCTTCCCTCCCTCCCCCCCTCTCTCTCTCTTTCTGTCTCTCTCATTCTATCAGCCCATCTATCTTTATCTCTCCCTCCCTCCCTCCCTGTAGCCTTTTACGTGGGGATACAACGCCTCTCTTTGTGGAACCATATTGCAGTCTAGTTCCGTGACAGAAGAATGATAAATCGAACGCCCCCACCTCCCCCTCTCCCTCACCCCCACCCCCCCTATACCCAGCTTGCCTTCACCTCTCTTTCCTTACTCCTTCTCCTCGTTTATTACCATTCCACTACACTTACTTTCCTTTCCTTTCTCGTCCTCTCCTTCTCCACCATATCTAGTTTTCCCTCCCTCTCTTCTACTCTCTCTCCACCACTTCTTCTTCTTCTTCTTCTCTTACTCCTTCTCCTCCTCCACTTTCCTCTTCCTCTTTTCTCTTATTCCCTCTCCTCCTCCACCCATTTCTCCCTTTTTTCTCGTCTTCTCTGTCTTCACCCCACTTTCCTCTCCTTCTCTTCTCTTCTCTCCTCCCACACCTACTTCCCCCCCCCCTCCTTCGTCCATTTTCCTACCTTCCTAACGCCTTCTCCTCCTTCTCTCTCTGTCCTCTATGCCACTCCTCTCTCCCTTCTTCCACCCCCCCCCCCCCGTCTTCGTTGTCCCTCCGCCTCTGCCACTCCTCTCCACCCTCCCCCTCCACTCCACTACTCCTCCCCGCTCCCCCCGCCCTTCTCCTACTCCCCTCTTCCCTCTCTCCTCTCCCCCTCTCCACTCCTCCCCCTCTTCACTCCTCCTTCCCTCCACTCTCCACTCTCCCCCCCCCCCTCCACTCCTAATACCCCCCCCCCCCCTTTCACACATCCTCTGATCTCAATATCTTTTACGAGACAAGTAATATGCTTGGATAGCTTAATCATGGCATTGAGCTTCAAAAAAAAAAGAAAAAGAAAAAGAGAAAGAAACAAAATATATATAAAGTAAAAGTATAAATGTGTTCATTCTACTTTTAAATCTTATATTTTATCTTAATCTAATTTTCCTTATCATTATCATCGATAACATCATTATCATCTACATCACCCCTGTTGTTATTGCTATTTTCGTTGTTATTACTATTAAATGATGTTTCTTGAATGTATTAGAATATGAGAAAGGAAATTTGTTAAAAGAACTAAGTGATAATTGATAACAATGA
>NC_061856.1:4787531-4795031 GCF_019202785.1 Penaeus chinensis | reverse complement strand
TTGTTTTATACTGTTTTCTCCGTAGGCTTTGACTTATCGCTCAAATGTACACACACACTAACACACACATACACACACACGCGAACACACACACACACACACACTCACATGCGCACACACAAACACACACTCACACACAGACGCACACACACACACACACATTCACACACATACGCACACACAAACACACACATTCACACACAGATGCACACACTAACACACACATTCACACACACACACGCACACACACACACACACCTTAAGCCATCAAGCCTGACACTCACTGTTACCTACTCATGTGCGCAAGAGTTTCTAAAAACGTTTATGTATGCATGTGTGAGTGCACATGGGTGTACGTGGCTTTGTCTGCCGGCGGACGGATTGGGCGCCTGAGTAACACACCCTTCTGCAGGATCTTAACAGGAGACACAAAGAAGCCGACGACGCGATATATTGTGCCACACAAGGAGCGGCTCTCCCCTTCCCCTCCCCTCCTCTCCCTCTCATCTACTCTCCCCTCCTCCTCTTCTCCCCCTCGCCTCCCCTCCCCTCCCCTCCTCGTCTACTCTCCCCTTCTCCTGCTCTCCCCCTCCCCTTCCCTCCTCTCCCTCTCGTTTACTCTCCCCTCCTCCTCTTCTCCCCCTCCCCTTCCCTCCTCTCCCTCTCGTCTACTCTCCCCTTCTCCTGCTCTCCCCCTCCCCTCCCCTCCTCGTCTACTCTCCCCTTGTGTACTCTTCTCCTACCCTCCCCTCCCCTCCCTTCTCCCCTCTTCCACCTTTCTCCTGTCCTCCCCTCCCCTTCCCTTCCCCTCGTATACTCTCCCCTCCCGTCCCCTCTCCTCTCTTCTACCCTTTTGCTCTCCCCTTCCTTCCTCTCCTTCTTGTCGGCTCTCCCATCCTCGTTACCTCTCGTTTACTCTCATTTTCTCTGCCCTTCTCTTGCTCCCCTTTCCCCTCCCCTCTCCCCTTTTCTACACTTCTCTTGCTGCCCTTTTCCCCTCCCCTCACCTCCCTCTCATCTGCTCTCATCTCCCCTCCCCTCTCCCAACTTCTACCCTTCCCCTGCTCTCCCTTCCTCTACCTTTTTCCTGCCATTCCCTCTCCCCTCCTCTCCCCTTTTTCTGCTCTCCCCATCCCTCCCCTCTCATCTCCTTTATCCTTTTCTCCCCCTCATCTCCTATTCTCCCATCTTCTGTCCTCTTCCTACTCTCCCCTTTCCTCTGTCTTCTTCTTTGTCTTCTTGTTTCCCCTATCCGCTCGTCCTCTACGACCTCTCCCCTCTTCTCCTCTATCTCTCTTCCTTCCTTCCTTCCTTCTCCATTGTGTATCTTCCTTCCTTCCTTCCTTCTCCATTGTGTATCTTCCTTCCTTCCTTCCTTCTCGATTGTCTATCCTCCTTCCTTCCTTCCTTCTCCATTGTCTATCTTCTTTCCTTCCTTCCTTCTCCAGTGTTTATCTTCCTTCTTCTATCCTCTCCCCTCTCCTCCCTTTCTGACATGTCTCTCCTCCAGTGAATTATTCTGAGTCTTAACCTCTCTCCTATATCCCCTTTTCTTTTCTCACCTCCTCCATTCCCCTTTTCCTCCTATTCCTCCTAACCTCCGTTACCACAACCTTCTAAGCCTCTTCATATTTTCTTCCTTTCTCTTTATTCTTCCTTTCTAATCCAACCTCCTCCTCCTCAACTTCACCTCCTCCTTCTATCCCCCATTCTCTTTCTTCTCCTCCTCCTCCTCCTTCTTCTTCTCCTCCTCCTCCTCCTCCTCCTTCTTATTCTCCTCCTTCTCCTCCTCCTCCTCCTCCTCCTCATTCTCCTCCTCCTCCTCCATCACCACCACTTCAACCACCTCCAAATCCCCCTCCTTCCCCTCCTCCTCCTCTCTCTCCTCTTCTTCCTCCTGCTCCTCCTCCTCCTGTATCTCGTCTTCCTCTTTCTCATTTCTTTCCTCCTCCTCCACCTTCTGCTCTTCCTCCTGCTCCTCCTCCACCTGCTCCTTCCTCCTCCTCCATTCCTGCTCCTCCTCCTCCTCTATCTCTTCTTCCTCTTTCTCATTTCTTTTCTCCTCCTCCACCTTCTGCTCCTCCTCCACCTCCTCCTTCCTCCTCCTCTTCCCCATCCTCCACTCCTGTTCCTCCTCCTCTTCCTCCTCTTCTTCCTCCTACCAACGCCGTCCTCCTCATGCACCTCATGACCTTCTGGAAGTGAGTTTACATGACATTATTAACATGTCTCCGTCACATCACAATTTTAACTCAATTTTAGTTCGCTGTTTAGCCTTGTACTTTCAACTCCAGAAGTTCCTTTAATAATTATTTTCTTTATCTTTTACTGTCTTCTTCTTTTTTCTTATGTATTATATATATATATATATATATATAATGTTTTTTTTTTTTTTTTTTTTTTTTTTTGTACAACCTGTTCTTAGTATTATTCTTGTTTCTTGTTAGTGTTTTTATTTTGTTTCTTTTATGTATTTATTTTTCTTTTTTTCTGTTTCTTCACATTTCCTGTTTTGATTTTTTATCTTTCCGCTTCTTTTTTGTTTGGTTTTCGTTCTATTGTTTTGTTGTTTATTTATTTTCCTTCTATACCTCTATATGGGTTTTTTTTCTTTCTCTTCTTTGTAACTATTACTTCTTTTTCCTCTTATCATTTTTCTTCTTCTTTTAGCTCATCATATTCGTCATCATCATCATCATCCTTTTTTTTTTCTTTTTCTTCCTCCTCCTCTTCATCTTGCTCCTCCTCCTCCTACTCCTCCTCCTCCTCCTCCTCCTCCTCCCCCTCCCCCTCCCCCTCCCCCTCCCCCTCCCCCTCCCCCTCCTCCTCCTCCTCATCATCATCATCATCATCATCATCTTCATCATCATCACCATTATCATCATCATCTTCCTATTTCTCCTCCTCCTCTTCATCATAATCATCATCATCATCATCATCATCACCATCGTCTTCCTTTTCCTCTTCTTCCTCCTCCTCATCATCATTATCATCATTCTCTATCTCCTCCTCCTCTTCCTCTTCCTCCTCCTCCTCATCATCATCATCATCCTCATCATCCTCATCATCATCATCATCATCATCATCATCATCATCATCATCATCATCATCATCATCCTCTTCCTCCTCCTCCTTCTCCTCATCCTCCTCCTTTTTCTCTTCCTCCTCCTCCCCCTTCTCTTCTTCTTCTTCTTCTTCCTCCTCCGTTTCTCCTTCTATTATGAGAACAATGAAAACAATGATAATGAAAATATATCACCATTCATCGCAATTAATCAGACGATACACAGCCTCACCTCCCTATCAAATCATGATCATTTAATATGCAAAAAAAAAAAAAAAAAAAAAAAAAGATGAAAAAAAAAATGAAAACAAAAAAAACTCTGGCTTAAGTCAAGAGGTCATGAATATGTTTTTTGTGATGATAATAATAATAATACTAATCATAATAATGATAATTATAGTAATAATGATAATAATTATAATAATAATGATAATTATTGTTTATGTTATTATTATTATTATCATTATTATTATTATCATTATCATTATTATTATTGTTATTATTATTATTATATTACTATTATTACTATTAACGTCATTATTATTACCCTTATCATTATCTTTATTATCATCATTATTCTGTCTGCTATTATTATTATTATTATTATGATTTTCATTGTTATTATCATTATTATTACTATTATTTCTATCATTGTTGTTGTTATTATTCATACCATAATTTTCAGTATAATTATTATCATTATTAATATCTCTATCCTCATCATTATCGTTATTATTGATATAATTTTAATTATCATCATTATATGATATCATTATTATCATTATTGGTGTTATTACTTTCATTATAATTACTATTATAATTTTCCTTATTGTTGTTATTATTATCATTATTGTTATTATTATCATCATTGTTATTATTTGTGATTTCATATAATCATCCTAAATTACTATTCATACAATGAATAATGATAATAAAGAAAATGATAGTAATGATAAACAATAACAAAATCGGAAATTAAATTTTCTGTTTAACTGATATTTTACAAAGACAAAATCTTCGCCTCATGTGCTTATTTTCGAGCACGCCTTTCTTACCTTCTCATTAGCGCATTGTCTCATGATCACACCGCATGGCACATAATTCAAGTGTCCCATAAACATTTTACGTGGCCCATGACCTTACCGTTGCCTCATACCCGAACTACAGCGATCTCATAAACTGCCTCATAATTCTGGGCGCTTATGATCTTGCTGTCACATCATGGCCTTTTAATGATGCCACCCCTTGGACCCGCCGTGTTCCCGTTTTCTTTCTGTGTTGCATGTTCTTCGTCTGTTTCTTGTTTTGTCTCTGTTGTTGTTGTGTTCATTGGGCTTGTCTGTCTAGCTGTTGGTGTATTTGCTTTGGTTTTCTTTGTTTTCGTCTTAGTATGTTTATCGATGTATAAACAGTTTGTTTATATACTTTTTTTCATTCTCTCTCTCTCTCTCTGTATTTCATTCTCTTTCTCTGTATCATTTCATTTATCTATCTGTCCATATATCTATCCCTTCCTCCCTCCTTCCTTTTCTCTTCAACGATCCCTCTTCTTCCCTCCCTCTTTCTTCTTCATCTACCTTCCCCCCTTAACGCATAACCTCCCACTCCCTCCCTCCCTCCCTCTCCCTCTCATTCCCTCCCCTCACCCTCCCCATCCTTCTCCCCATTCCTCTCCCTCTCCCTCTCCTTCCCTCCTTCCCTCCTTCTCCCCCTCCCACTCGTCCAAATCGCGCTAATATAAACTCCCCGTGAATCAAGAACACTCGTAAAGGAAACACAGATTATGACAATATCCATGCTGGTTTTACACCGTATTTTCACGTCATCTCGTTTCATGGGAAGTGCATTTTACGGTCCGTTTGAGTGCGGCTTATGTGCTCATTTTACACGTTTAAGCTGCTGAGTGCGTGCGTTTTACGTCCGGATGAATGTGTGTCTTTTTTGTATTACGTTTGGATGGTGTAAAGGGCTAAAATCTTATTTAGATAAAATTAGATATTAGGATAAATTACATAAATTAAATATGATTAGATAAATTCGATAAAAGATAGATGAAAAATAGATTATTTGATAAATAAAATGAAATCAGATATTTAGAAAAATTTAGATATTTATTAAGATATGTGGTCAATTCGGGTAGACTAATTGGTCGAGTGATTATACATATATGTATACTAGTGCGTGTGCACATATAAATGCAGACAAGCAAACACACCCACACGCACACACACACACACACACACACACACACACACACACACACACACACACACACACACACGCACACATATATATATATATATATATATATATATATATATATATATATATTTTTTCTCTCTCTCTCTCTCTGTCTCTGTCTCTCTCTCTCTCTCTCTCTCACTCTCTCTCTCTCTCTCTCTCTCTCTCTCTCTCTCTCTCTCTCACTTTCTCTCTTTCTCTCTCTCTCTCTCTCTCTCTCTCTCTCTCTCTCTCTCTCTCTCTCTCTCTCTCTCTCTCTCTCTCTTTCTTTATTTTATCTTTTATCTTTGTTTTCCGTTTTCTTGATTTTTTTTTCTCACTTTTGCATCATAGAATATCCTTTCCTCTTCTAACACGAAATCAAGTACTATAAACGCTCCAAACTGCAAAAGAAATAGAAGAAAAACATGCAACTTCATGTGCAATTGACGCTCTCCTCACACTTGGAGATTTGTTCCCGGTGTACAGAGTGACATTTGTATGGGACGGGAACAGAGGCCAAGCTTTTTTTACGTCCGCCAGATAGACAGCTGTGAAAATGCATTAGCTCGATTTTTTTTCCTTTTTTTTGGAGTGGGTGGGTGGAGGGGAGTGGGGGTGGGGGGTGGGGGAAGGGTATTTGGATGGGGGTGGGGGTGGGGGGAAGGGTATTTGCAATGGTGTGTGGCTGTGTTAGTGTGTGTGTGATGATCCTCTTCCGTGTTTTTCTCTCTCAGTCTCTCTCTCTCTTCCTATTTCTCTCGCTCGTTCTCTCTCTCTCTCTCTCTCTCTCTCTCTCTCTCTCTCTCTCTCTCTCTCTCTCTCTTCCTCTCTATCTCTCTCTCTCTCTCTCGTTCTCTCTCTCTCTCTCTCTCTCTCTCTCTCTCTCTCTCTCTCTCTCTCTCTCTCTCTCTCTCTCTCTCTCTCTCTCTCTCTCTCTCTCTCTCTCTCTCTCTCTCTCTCTCTCTCTCTCTCTCTCTCTCTCTCTCTCTCTTCTTCTTCTTCTTCTTCTTCTCCATCTTCCTTTTTTCGTCATCCCCTCTTCCTCTTCCTTTTCCTTCTCCTTCTCCTTCTCCTACTTTTTCCTATCTCCCTCTTTTTCCTCATTCTCATTCTCATCTTCTGTTTTTCATTCTTCTGTTTCTCCTTCAGCTTTTCCTTATTCTCCTTCGATTTTTTTTTTGCTCTCTCTCTTATTTACATTCTCCATCTTCATCTTCCTTCCAAGTCTCTTCTTCCATTTTCTTTTTCTTAACTTCTTCCCCCACTTCCATTTCTCTCCATCTCCTCCTTCCTTGCTTTATCTCCTTTTAGTCCTTTTCCTTCATTCCATTTTCTTCATTCCATTTCCTTCTCCTTATCTTCCTCCCTCTCGTTTCTTCTCCGCTTCCTCCTCTCCTATCCTTTTCCTTCTCCTCCCCCTCCCCCTTTGCCGTTTTCTCTATATCTTCACCTTCTCCTTTATATCTCCCTTCTCCTCCTTCTCCTCCTCCTTGTCTTTCTCCTCCTCTCACTCCTCCTCCTCACCAACTTTCTTCTCGTCCTCCAGCTCCTCTTTCGTCTTCCTCCTTCTCTTCTTTCTTCATCACCTCTTTCTTTCCCCTCCCCCTCTTATTTTGTTTCCCTTTCATATCTCCCCTCATCTTCCTTTTCTTCCTCCTCCTCCTCTTTCTCTTTCACCGCCCTCTCCTTCCCTTCCTCTCCCTTCTCCTCCTCCTACTCTTCCCCCTCCCTCCCCTCCTCCTCTTCCTCCTTCTCCTTCCCTTCCCCTTCCCCCTTTTCTTCCCCCTCCCTCCCTCTTCTCCCCCTCCCCCCTCCCCCTCCCATCCTCCTCCTCCCTCTCCCCCTCCTCCCTCCCCCTTCTCCCCCTCCCCCTCCCATCCTTCTCCCCCTCCACCTCCTTCTCCTCCTCCATTTCCTTCCTCTTCCTTCTCCCCCTCCTCCCTCTCCCCCTCCTCCCTCCCCCTCTCCCTCCCATCCTTCCTCTTCTCCTCCTCCTCCCTCTCCCCCTCCTCCCTCCCCCTCCTCCTCCTCCTCCATTTCCTCCTCCTCCTTCTCCTCCTCCATTTCCTTCCTCCCTCTTCCTGTTCTTCTTCCACCTGTCCTCATCCTTTACCCTTTCAAAAGATGTTTCCTTTCTCATTGACCGGGTTATTTGCACACAAAGGAACCAGACGCTAGGAATGTCATATGCAAATGAGGCGACAGGTGTTTTC
>NC_061856.1:4757121-4764931 GCF_019202785.1 Penaeus chinensis | reverse complement strand
CCCCCTTTTTTTTACGAGAGATTTTGCCAAATTACTTTTAATAATAAAAACCGGCTTGGAATCACACTTCCTCAAATTATCGAGAATCAAGACTAACCTCTCGTCTTTCAACCGTATTTTCCTTTCTTCTTCTTCTTCCTCTTCTCCTTAAAAAAATGAAGAGAATAAATGAACTAGCTGGCAACACCGCTGATCCACGTGCTACAGGGCCAGCCATATACATTCACTTCTCATTAATGTTGACTTATCAATTGCGTATCTTTATTAATAGAACAAGAGGCCGTTTATCATGGGAATTTCAATAAAGTTTTCCTTGGACGGGAATCCATGATAAATCAGATCGGGTGAATAGAATACTTATTTATCGAGAAACAATTGAAGAAAGAAAAAAAAAAAGAAATGTATTTATTCAAACGACTTTCTCTATAGTTTTCTTTTATTCGTTTTGGTTTGTTTTTAGTTTTATTTATTCATAATTTTTTACAATATTTTAGAAGTAGGGTGCCAGGTTATCATAATGAATACAATAATGATGATAATGATACTGATGATGATAATGACAGAAAAGATTATAATGATAATGGTAATAATATTGATGATGACAATGATAATACTACTAATACCGCTACAACTACTAATAGTAACAATAACAACAATAATAATAATAATAATAATAATAATAATGGTGAAAATAATGATAATGATGATAGTAATAATAATAACAAAAGTAATAACAATGATAATGATATCAATAATAAGGAAAAATAATGACAATAATGACAGTGATAATGATAATGGTTATGATAATGATAATAATAATGATAATAATGATACTACTACTACTACTACTAATAATAATAATAATAATTATAATAATAATCATAATAATAATAAAAAAAATAATAACAATAATAGTAATAATAACAATGATAATGATAATGATAATAATAATAATAATAATAATAATAATAATAATAATAATAATAATAATAATGATAATAATAATGATAATGATAATATTAATAATGATAATAATATAATATTAATAATAATGATAATAATGATAGTAAGGATAACAGTAATGGTAACTATAATAACAATAATGATAATAAAAAAATAATGGCAGTAATAATGATAATAATAATAATAATTATAATAATAATGATAATAATAATAATAATAATAATAATAATAGTAATAATGATGATGATAATAATAATGATTATAATAATAATGATAATAATAATGATAAAAATAATAATAGTAATAATAATAATAACAATTATAACAATTATAATAATGATAGTATTGATTATAATAATGATAATAGTAATAATAATAATAATAATAATAATAATAATAATAATAATAATAATAATAATAGTAATAATGAGTGAACAACATTAATGATAGTAAAAAGAATATTGTTATTATTATTATTATTATAATTATCATTATTATTATTGTTATTATTATTATTATTATCATTACTATCATCATTATATTTAAAACAATATTATTATCCTTATTGTTAATGTTATTTTTATTAATATTGTTAGCTTCATTATTATTACTATTACAGTTACTATTAATTTATCATTATTATCATCATTATTATTATTACTATTATTATCATTTTTGATATTCTTATTTTTCTTATTAATCCTGTTATTATTATCATTATCTTTATTATAATTTCGTTGTTATATTAATATCCTCACTATTATTTTCATTATCACTAACATTATCATTATTTTTATTATCATTATTATTAATATCCTCACTATCATTACCATTATCATTATCATTATTATGATCATTATTATTATTAATAATATCCTCACTCTAATCATTATCATTATAATCATTAATAATATAAATGATAATAATAAACAGCCAGGCAACCCATGACAAAAGAGGTGATATCCTGCAGAGTTCTCACAATACACAGAGACTTTATCCTTGATACAGCGAGCGAAGTAAGTCACAGTAAAAACGAGCTGGTCGGAGGTACAAGGTAGGTGCGGGCGGCTTCCTTAGAGCGAGTGGGCGTGCGTGTGACAGGCAATGGACGTTGTCACCTTAACTGTAGATGATACATGACAGCTGCCTCCTATCCCCCACCCCCATCCCTCATACCTCCGCAACACTCTATGTGGTCTTTCTTTTTCTCTTTCTCTCTCTTTCTTTCTTTCTCTCTCTCTCTCTCTCTCTCTCTCTCTCTCTCTCTCTCTTTCTCTCTCTCTCTCTCTCTATCTATCTATCTATCTATCTATCTATCTATTTATCTATCTATCTCTCTCTCTTTCTGTCTCCATTTCTTTCTCCCTCTCCCTCTCCCTCTCCCTCTCTCTGTCTCTCTCTGTGTCTCTATCTCTGTCCCCACCCACCACCTTCCCCCCTTTACTCACCCACAACCTCCCCTCCCCATCCCCTCCCCTGCTCTCCTCCTACGCCCACCCACCAGCCTCATCACCCACACTTACGCCCACAACACCTCCCGCCCTCCTTCCAACGCCCGCCCACCAACGACCACCTCCTCCCCCCCCCCCACCTGATGTCCCGCCCACAACACCTCCCGCCCTCCCTCTAACGCCCATGACTGAATCATTCCAAAACGCCGGCCAGCCCACTTTGCTTTGCTATACAACACACTACGTCTCATCAACACCGCATAGCATAGACAAGGAGCTTATGTTGTACTACACAGAAAACCATTCTAGTGTACAGTGCACTACCATCACCTAGGTCCTGAGTATATTTTATGTGTATTTTAGTTCACGAAGCACATTTAGATTTGTTCTATAACCATTCGCATGAGTTTATTTTATTATTGTAAAAAAAAAAGGGGGGGGGGGTCTAAATTGTATTCAACTGCAAAACCTTAAGAAAATGAAAATACAAAATTTGATGACCTACTTGGCAAAAATCATTTCTATGTCACGATATATCAAAATATGTCCACAGCTGTCCTTCAAAACATTTAAAAGTGTGCTTAGCTCGCCATACAAGTAAACCAATATTAGGCAATATTACCTATACCAAATTTGAATAACGCAAGTAACACATCAATTCAAATAACAGAATTATAAGAAGCGACAACGAATACTACGCTAATGAGAGCATCAAGGGAGACAGAAAATAGGCAATAAGTTGACAGAAGGCGGAAAATAGAGAGCGAAGGAAGGTGTAGGTGGAAGTGGATAAACAGATGCAGAGCAGAGACCGATAAAAAGGCAAAGAAGGGAAATATATATATATATATATATATATATATATATATATATATATATATATATATATATATGTATGTGTGTGTGTTTATATATAAATATATATATATATATATATATATATATATATATATATATACATATACATACATATATGAACGCATATATATGTATATATATAAATATATAAACATATACATATGTACATTCAATACATCTACATCGTGTCCCCCCCCCCCCCCCCCCCCCCTCGCCACGACCACAAGCGCCCCTTCTCCTGTGTCGAGTCAGCAGGGCGCAGCACCTTCCCCTCGACCCCCCCCCCCCCTTCCCCCGGTCTCCCCGCCACGCCGGCGACGCCTAAGGGCACGAAGTCAGTAAACAGTAAAGGTGCTTCGCTTAGCATCCACGCGCGCCAGCTACTCAGCAATGGTACGGGCGAGGTTGAAGAAATCTCGTAAGTGAGACATAACTGAAAGAGTGATTCGAAAAAAATAAAATAAAAATAAAAAAGGTAAAGGACTGAAAATGTATATTGCACACATACAAACTGTGTGTGAGCGTGTGTTAAGGTATTAATATATTCATTTGTCAAAGGGAAAGTCGTATTATATTCAAAGCCTATTAAGGTTTACAAGCAAGAGAGAGAGAGAAAAAAAAATATATATATATATGTACTTATAAAAACGCTGGTAATAAATCTTTATCATTTTATTTGTTTGTCATCTGACAGATTATTGAATTGCATCCTGTTTGCTACCCAATGCTTCTAATAATCTTTATGGAGATTGTTTTTTTTCTCTCTCTCTCTGAATGTTTACTTTATTTTTTCTGTCTTTCCTTAATTTATCTTTCCTTCTTTCTTTTTCTGTCTTTGTCTCTCTCTCACTTTCTCTCTCTCTCTCTCTCTCTCTCTCTCTATCTATCTCTCGTTCGCTCTTTCTCTCTCTCGTTCTCTCTCTCTCTCTCTCTCTCTCTCTCTCTCTCTCTCTCTCTCTCTCTCTCTCTCTCTCTCTCTCTCTCTCTCTCCCCCTTACCCTCTCTATCAAATCTCCCCCTCACCCCCTTACCAACCCCACTCCCCCTCACTCTCTCGCTCTCTCGCTCACTCCCTTTCTTATCACTGCCTCCTCCCCCTCCCTTCTCCCCCCCCCCCCCCCCACTCCTTTCACACACTTGGCCTACATGCGCTGTCTGAAGCATTTGATTTACGGTTACCTCGCCAAGCAACTGACACAGTTTTAATTGTGCAAAAAAAAAAAAATAATAATAAATAAATAAAACATAAATAATAATAATAAGATAAAAAAATAATAGAATAAATAAAAAAATAAAAAATACAAAAAGGAACTTATGAAGACACTCCTCTTTCTTAAAGACATTGGGAATGACGTGTATGTTGCTAGGACCAAATAAATTAAACAAAAAACATGTTTTTTTGTGTGAGATTAAGAGGCATCATCATATGTACGTGTTTCCCTGTGCGTTCATTCATGCGTTGCAGTTTAAGGCTTTTTGTACTTTTGTCCGTTTTGAGTTGGGTTCGTGTGTACGTATCTGTGTATCAGTGTGTTCGTGTGTATGTATCAGTGTATCAGTGCGTTCTTGTGTGCGTATCTGTGTATCAGTGTGTTCGTGTGTACGTATCTGTGTATCAGTGTGTTCGTGTGTACGTATCTGTGTATCAGTGTGTTCGTGTGTACGTATCTGTGTATCAGTGTGTTCGTGTGTACGTATCTGTGTATCAGTGTGTTCCTGTGTACGTATCTGTGTATCAGTGTGTTCGTGTGTACGTATCTGTGTATCAGTGTGTTCGTGTGTACGTATCTGTGTATCAGTGCGTTCTTGTGTGCGTATCTGTGTATCAGTGTGTTCGTGTGTACGTATCTGTGTATCAGTGTGTTCGTGTGTACGTATCTGTGTATCAGTGTGTTCGTGTGTGCGTATTTGTGTATCAGTGTGTTCGTGTGTACGTATCTGTGTATCAGTGTGTTTGTATGTACGTATCTGTGTATCAGTGTGTTCGTGTGTACGTATCTGTGTATCACTTTGTTCGTGTGTACGTATATGTGTATCACTGTGTTCGTGTGTACGTATATGTGTAACACTGTGTTCGTGTGTACATATCTGTGTATCACTTTGTTCGTGTGTACGTATATGTGTATCACTTTGTTCGTGTGTTCTTATCTGTGTATCAGTATGTTCGTGTGTACGTATCTGTGTATCACTTTGTTCGTGTGTACGTATATGTGTATCACTGTGTTCGTGTGTACGTATATGTGTATCACTGTATTCGTGTGTACGTATATATGTAACACTGTGTTCGCGTGTACGTATATATGTAACACTGTGTTCGCGTGTACGTATCTTTGTATCATTGTGTTCGTGTGTACGTATCTGTTCAAGACTGTGGTCCTTGTATGTATATGTGTATCGCTGTGTTTGTGTGTACCTATCTGTGTATCACAGTGTTCGTGTATCTGTATCTGTGTGAGTAATATATTAAGATTTTATTTTAACCATAACAAATGAAGCTATTTCAAACATTATTTTTATTCGTCCTATCCTTTTTATTTTGATACTAAGCATTACATCAATGTTATATGTAACATGACTTTTATCATCATTTAATCATTATAATCATAAATCAGTCTGAATATGACAGCGTGTTTATGTCTGCACAATGTACGTTTCTCAAGATTCGAAGATAATTTTGTATCACCTGTTAAATGTAACGAGATACATTTCGAATTTTGTATTCATAAAATAAAGCATTGTGCCTCCTTCAAAGCATAGAAAACGGGGGATGGGCAGGGGTGTGTGACGATGGGGTGTTGGGGGGGGGGTGAGGGAGAGGGTGATGGGGTGATGGGGGGGGGGGGTGAAAGCTTGGGCGGGAACATCAAAGCAAATTCTTAAATTATCATTTTTGGAGGATATAAGAACAAGTGAAAAAAAATATTGAAAGTTTTTTTTTTCGTCTTTTCGTGTATCAAGTGTCGCTCTTGAAAGGGAAGAAGAACACAAAGAACAGAAAGCAAGAGAAGAGAGAACAGAGAACATAGAGAGAGAGAGAAAACGGAAACAGTGAAAATCGCGACAAGAGAACAGAGAACAAATGAGAGATGAAAAAAGAACAACAACAAATAGAAAACGAAATTAATTATAGAGGGACAGAAGATAGAAACCAGAGAACAAGAGAACAGCGAGACAAAGCAGAAAGGCGAGAGAAGAACAGACAGAACAGATAACAGAAAGAACATTAACAACTTTAAAAAAAACTGGGGACATAATGAAAAGTCGAGGAAGAGTGAAAACACCAGACAGAAAAAAAAGAAAATAATAAGTAAAAAAAAAGAGTGAAATGAAAGAATACGAGAATAAAAACAGAACACAAAAAAAACAGAGAAAACACTTAATCGCTCTTGAAGCACAATAAAAAAAAAAAAAAAGGAAGATAAAAATGGAAACAATAGCGACGTAAAAGAATATAATTAAAATAATAATGATAATAATAGTGATAATAATAATAATGATAATAATAATAATAATAATGATAATGATAATGATAATAATAATAATAATAATAATGATAATGATAATGATAATAATAATAATAATGATAATAATAATAATAATAATGATAATAATAATAATGATAATAATAATAATAATGATAAAAATAATAAAAATAATGATAATAATAATAATGATAATAATAATAATAGTGATAATAATAATAATAATAATAATAATAATAATAATAATAATAATAATAATAATAATAATAAAGATAAATACATAGATAATAGTATACAAAACAAAATCATTAAAAATAGAAACTTATAGAAATCCAGGACAAGAAAACAGAAAGAGATAAAAAACAGAGAGAGAGAGAGAGAGAGAGAGAGAGGGGGGGGGGGGGGGGGGGGGAGGGGAGAGAGGGAGAGAGAGGAAGAGAGAGAAAAAAAAAAGAGAGAGAGAGACAGAGACAGAGAGAGAGAGAGAGAGAGAGAGAGAGAGAGAGAGAGAGACAGAGACAGAGAGAGAGAAACGTTAACGAAAGGAAAGGAACAGAGTGAGAGAGAGAGAGAAAGAGAGAGAGAGAGAGAGAGAGAGAGAGAGAGAGAGAGAGAGAGAGAGAGAGAGAGAGAGAGAGAGAGAGAGAGAGAGAGAGAGAGACAGACAGAGAGAGAGAGACAGAGACAGAGAGAGAGAGAAACATTACCGAAAGGAAAGGAACAGCGAGAGAGAGAGAGGAGCTCCCCTAGGCCAGCATTGAACGACCAATTTGGCTTTGATGAAAGTAAAGATAGAAAGAGGAGTGGAATTTATATATGCTAAGGTCTGCTTTGTTCATTTTACTGTTGGCCTTCCGTTGTGCGTTTGTCGTTTTTCATTCTCTCTCTTTCTGTTTCTTTCATTTATCTTTGTGTTTTTTTTTTTTTATATTCGTGATTGTCATTCTTTGTCTGTGTTTATTGGGTTCCCTCTTTTTTTCTCTGATTCTTTCTATGTCTCTTTTTTTGTTGGGTTCTCTCTCTCTTTCTCTGATTCTTTCTATGTCTCTACATTTA
>NC_061856.1:4724621-4727121 GCF_019202785.1 Penaeus chinensis | reverse complement strand
ATCTATCTATTTACATATGTATTTACATATCTATCTAACTATGATCTGCTTATATTCATATCTATCTATCCATTTATCTGTCTATTTATCTTTCTATCAATGCATGTATCTATCTACCTATCTATCTATCTATCTATCTCTAGGCAACATGAACAACATTATCTTCATTAAACATTGAAATAAAAGGATCCCAGATCAAATTTCTCATTCATGTTGTTAAAGGCCATTATAATAATATATATATTTTTTAATAATAACAATTATATTGTTGAGTTTGTAGACTGGCAAGAGTTTAAATCATCACCCACACACTGACATATTTTTTGAGCATCTGCAATTTGTTCTTGCAATGGGAGAAGATGGGATAGAAAACGGAATAAATGAAGAAAAAGGAAGAAGAAGAAGGGGAGGAAGAGGAGGAGGAGGAGAAGGAGGAGGAGGAGGAGGAGGAGGAGGAGGAGGAGGAGGAGGAGGAGGAGGGGAAGGACGAAGAAGAAGAAAGGGAGGAGGAGGAGGAGGAGGAGGAGGAGGAGGAGGAGGAGGAGGAGGAGGAGGAGGAGGAGGAAGAAGAAGAAAGGGAGGAGGAGGAGGAGGAGAAGGAAAAGGAAGAAGAAGAAGAAGATGAAGAAGAAGAAGAAGAAGAAGAAGAAGAAGAAGAAGAAGAAGAAGAAGAAGAAGAAGAGGAGGAGGAGGAGGAGTAGGAGGAGGTGAGGAGGAAGAGGTTAGGAGGTTAAAGGCGGGGGAGGGAGAAGGAGATTAAGTAGGAGTAAAAGAAGGAGAGGGAAAGAGTTACTAAAAGGAAGGATGAGGAGGAACGGAGGATTAACAGAAGGGGGAGGAGGAAGGGAAGAAATGAAGAAGAAGAAGAAAAAGAGGAAGAAGAAGAAGAAGAAGAAGAAGAAGAAGAAGAAGAAGAAGAAGAAGAAGAAGAAAAGGAAGAAGAAGAAGAAGAAGAAGAAGAGGAAGAAATGAAGAAGAAGAAGAAAAAGAGGAAGAAGAAGAAGAAGAAGAAGAAGAAGAAGAAGAAGAAAGGAAGAAGAAGAAGAAGAAGTGAAGAAGAAGAGGAAGAAATGAAGAAGAAGAAGAAAAAGAGGAAGAAGAAGAAGAAGAAGAAGAAGAAGAAGAAGAAGAAAAGGAAGAAGAAGAAGAAGAAGAAGAAGAGGAAGAAATGAAGAAGAAGAAGAAAAAGAGGAAGAAGAAGAAGAAGAAGAAGAAGAAGAAGAAGAAGAAGAAGAAAAGGAAGAAGAAGAAGAAGAAGAAGAAGAGGAAGAAATGAAGAAGAAGAAGAAAAAGAGGAAGAAGAAGAAGAAGAAGAAGAAGAAGAAGAAGAAGAAGAAGAAGAAGAAGAAGAAGAAGAAGAAGAAGAAGAAGAAGAAAAGGAAGAAGAAGAAGAAGAAGAAGAAGAAGAAGAAGAAGAAGAAGAAGAAGAAGAAGAAGAAGAAGAAAAGGAAGAAGAAGAAGAAGAAGAAGAAGAAGAAGAAGAAGAAGAAGAAGAAGAAGAAGAAGAAGAAGAAGAAGAAGAAAAGGAAGAAGAAGAAGAAGAAGAAGAAGAGGAAGAAGAAGAAGAAGAAGAAGAAGAAGAAGAAGAAGAAGAAGAAGAAGAAGAAGAAGAAGAAGAAGAAGAAGAAGAAGAAGAAAAAGGAAGAAGAAGAAGAAGAAGAAGAAGAAGAAGAAGAAAAGGAAGAAGAAGAAGAAGAAGAAGAAGAGGAAGAAATGAAGAAGAAGAAGAAAAGAGGAAGAAGAAGAAGAAGAAGAAGAAGAAGAAGAAGAAGAAGAAGAAAAGGAAGAAGAAGAAGAAGAAGAAGAAGAGGAAGAAATGAAGAAGAAGAAGAAAAAGAGGAAGAAGAAGAAGAAGAAGAAGAAAGAAGAAGAAGAAGAAGAAGAAGAAGAAGAAGAAGAAGAAGAAGAAGAAGAAGAAGAAGAAGAAGAAGAAGAAGAAGAAGAAGAAGAAGAAGAAGAAGAAGAAGAAGAAGAAGAAGAAGAAGAAGAAGAAGAAGAAGAAGAAGAAGAAGAAGAAGAAGAAGAAGAAGAAGAAGAAAAGAAGAAGAAGAAGAAGAAGAAGAAGAAGAGGAAGAAGAAGAAGAAGAAGAAGAAGAAGAAGAAGAAGAAGAAGAAGAAGAAGAAGAAGAAGAAGAAGAAAAGGAAGAAGAAGAAGAAGAAGAAGAGGAAGAAGAAGAAGAAGAAGAAGAAGAAGAAGAAGAAGAAGAAGAGGAAGAAGAAGATGAAGAAGAAGAAGAAGAAGAAGAAGAAGAAGAGGAAGAAGAAGAAGAAGAAGAGGAAGAAGAAGAAGAAGAACAAGAAGAAGAAGAAGAAGGAGAGCAAAAAAAAAAAAAAAAAAAAAAAAGATTTCGAAGAGGAGACAGGGAAGGAAGAAGAAAAGGAGGAAAAGGAGGAAAAGAAGGAGCAGGAGGAGGAGGGATTAGGCTAAGGATGAGAAGTATATGAAGAAAAAGAGAGAGAAGGAAACTAATTGTACAAACAAAAAAGAATAAAAAAAAAC
>NC_061856.1:4630435-4637935 GCF_019202785.1 Penaeus chinensis | reverse complement strand
GGCCCGAGCCCCTTCCCACGTCAAGCCCGAGCGCGAACCGGTCACCAGTTCGCCCCAGTCGCGCGGACACAACGAAATCATCCCCCGCAAGCCGTCGAAACACGTGCCGGAGAGCTCCAAAGAGGTCTACTATCCTTCCAAGACGTTCGGCTTCTTGGACCCGAAGCCTGCGAAGCCCGAGGCTGAAGAGGCACCGGCGACGCCCTCCTCAGGCCACGACAAGCGAGAGCTCTTTGTGCTGAAGGTTAGGAGTAGTGCCTGTTGATATAGATAGATTAATAGATACAGATAGACAGATATATATATATATATATATATATACACATATATACATATATATACCCATATAAACATATACATATATACCCATATATACATATACATATAGACATATGTATGTCTATATATCTGTCTATCTATCTATTTTTTATATTAATATAGATAGACAGATGTTCTACAGTATCTGTGTGCATGCGCCCGTCCGTTTGTATGTGGGCATGCGGTTATAAGTCGATACTAAAAAAAGAAAATAAAAAATTTGCACTCACACATGAAACTGCCATTCTTTGCCAACATCACTCTCAACAAGTGCCCGATTTACGACTCCATCTTTTCCTCTTTCAGGTTCGCTCTTTCAAAAGCCATTGCGGAGGGGAAATCACAGCCGATCGCGGGCGTTTCACCAGCCCTGGATACCCGCAGAAAACTGGTGGCAAAAATTCTTGCTTCTGGAGATTCAAAGTAAGTACCTAAGTATTCTGGGAAAGCCCGTGTTATTATTGTCATTATATCATTAGTAATATTACTTTCATTAGCTTTTATCAAGTGTTTACTTCCTATTTATCGACTTTGAACAAAAGAAACGTGATCTTATCCATGTAAATGTCTAGAATTAAAGAATCTTGTTATACCGTCATACATTTATATATACACAATCAAGGTTTCTACATAAATTATTAAATCTTCTTAATATGTCTATATACACTATTAAAGCTTCTTTTTTTTTACATTTATATACATAATCTTATACAATACATTCATATACAATTCTAAATCGTCTCAGTACATTCATAAACGTTATCAACGTTTCTCACAATATTCATATACTTTATCAAAACTTATTCATGTATCCATATACATTTAAAAATCTTCATACATTCATTCATATGCATAATTAAATCTTTACACATACATATACATTTCTAAATCTTCTTTATACATTTATATACATTATCAAAACTTATTCATACATCCATATACATTTTAAAAATCTTTATACACTTATAAACATTAATATACACGATCAAAGGTTATTCATACATTCATATACATGTTAAAATCTTCCTTATACACTCATATACATCATTATACACGGCCAGAGGTTATTAATACGCCCACTTGCATTGCAGACTCCTCCCGGAAGTCACTGGAAACTGCAATGCACGCACTTCCGCATTCGGAAATCTCGAAATTGCATGCGGGACCACCTTGCAATCCGTATAAATGACGCCGACTGGACGAGGTCTGTTCAAAAGCCCAGAACGTGTTGTTTTTTTTTACAGAATGATGTTTGGCGTCATTTTAAGAATCAATTTTGAGTGTTTTTTACATATGGTTTGCTATTGAGTTTGAATCGTATGAATCATTTGAAGCACCTTTCGTATCGACTTTTGAGGATCCCATGAATGATTCTAAATAAACTCTTGAATAAGGTTTAGTCAATTGCTGACTTTTTTTTTTTTTTTTTTTTTTTTTTTTTTGCTAATTATTTCCAATGGTTCATCGCAAGACATAATGGAATATCTAGCCAGTTAAAGCTCTTAACAAACTTCAGCATTATCAAAGGACCTTTCAGTAATACTTTCTCTTCCTTCAGGTATTGTGGTCGAGAAGGCCCGAGTGTGGCACTGACCTCCTCGCACGCAGCATATGTCGACGTCGTCCTCAACACCTTCAGGAACGACTCAGCGAGAACCATCTGTTCTTGGGAGTCTAGATACCTTGGTGTGTTCTGTTCTTCAGATAAAAATGAGCATTGCTGAGGGGGTTACCGCTGATGTTTACGTTATTAATATGAAGCAGAAAACGACCTTGATTTTTAGTTTATCATCTTCGTGGCCATAATCACTCCAGACATAAGCATAGTTTCACCCAGTCCTTAATCTTTTCTACCTTTCCTTCTTTATCCTTTTCTATACTGATTAGCCATGGGTACATAAGTGTAAGTTTGACATTAGAAATCACGGGGCACCGCTATCATTATGCCATGAATAAGGCAAAAGTGGGTGTTCATCATTATCTGTGTAATGCCGATAAAATTAATATCATAACTGTTATTCGATTTTCTTTTTAGTTACTTTTAAGTACGGTAATGGAAGCATTATGTGTATATATTTTCTTTTCAGTCACTTTTATATTTCACTACACATTTACCATTATTTTTATTGTTATTAGTGGTACTAGCATCGTCATTATAATTGTTATAATTTTTTCATATAATTATCCGTGGTTTATTGCTACCATCATCATCATTTTTTAAACAAGTATCATTTATCATTTGCGATTCCAGAATCTCAATGACTGTTACCATCACACGTATTTTAGTGAAGTTATGTCCCTTTTTCTCAGCCTGTAACGGGGATGATCTTGCGTTTGTTGTTATTTCATGGTAACTGTTTGTAATTACTACTAATATCATCATCATTGTGGTTACACCTACTGTTATTATCACTGTAATTAATACTATCATTGTTACAGAAATTAATACTATTATCATAATTGAAATTAGTACTATTAATATGGCTGGAATTAGAACAATTATCATATTTGAAGTCAGTCCAATTATAATCACTGAAATTAGTACTATCGTTATCACTGACATTAGGACTACCATTTCCATCAATACAGTCACCTCTACCATTATCATCAATGCAGTTTCCACTACCATTACCATCAATGCAGTTACCGCTACCATTATCATCTATGCAGTTATCACTACCATTATTCTTACCATCGTAATTGCAACTGCTCTTCTTTATCACCCAAGGAGGAGCACAAAACCACTACGGGTATCGGCGTTACTGGAGCTACAACCTCACCCGCATAACCACGCCACCACCAACAACCACAACCACCACCACCACCACAACCACTCCGCCGCCCTCGCTCGCGTACCACCAGACGTAAGTTCTTTGGTTGAGCGAATTTTTATAAGGGATCGTATGTATAGCTGGATAAGTGTGTTTACAATATTTCTTTTAAAGGGATTGTGTGTGTAAAGGAATATTTCCCATGGTTTAGAGGATTTTTTAAGGGATTGTCTATGAATATAGATAGATATGTGATAAAGGAGTAAATCCCATGGCTTAAAGTATTCTATAAGGGATTGTGTCTATACATATAGGGTATGAAGGAGTGAGTCCCATGAGCATTTTATAAGGGATTATGTGTATAAATACATGTGCGCGAATAGTATGTTAAAGAATTGGTCTAGAAGTATATAAAATTTGATTAATAAGTCAGTGAATGATTGCAAGAATAAGGAGAAATACTCAGATGAACCAAAATTTGTGTAAGAAAGTGAAGATAATCAAATAATCAATTTCCTATTAATAATTGGCTAAACAAATAATGTCAAGTGGTGAATATAATATATATATACACACACATATACCAAATATTCAGATGGATATATACGATTGATCAAAATAATAAGAATAACAATTGAAATGTATAACAAATAGTTAAGTAAATTACTGATTAACAAATAGTTACATAAACATACATGACTAATCAAATTAACAGTAACAATAAGATATACGAAAAATATGAAACTAAATTACTGTTTAACAAATAGTCACATAAACATACATGATTAATTAAACAACTAATCAGATATATAAAACAAACTAGTTAACTGACTTACTGATTAGCAAATAGTCATATGGACATATGAAATTAATGAAATGAATAATTAATTAGATAAAAAAAAAACAAAAAAAACGTTAACCGAATTGCAATTAATAAAAAAAAAAAAAAAAAAAAAAACACATGTAATTCCTAGCTTTCAGTTCATAACCCTTCCCCCCTCACCCCCCACCCCCCACCCCCCTTCATTGCAGATGGAGTTGCCACGATTACCGAAAGCTCACTTCGGACCACACGATGTGCCGCTCCACCCCGCCCACCTGCTCCGTCTACCTCGAGGGCGTGACGAGCGGCGAAAGGGCGTTCATCCTCGACGCCCACAACAAGTACAGGGCCATTGTAGCTCGAGGGGAGGAGAGCGAGGGGCTTCCAGGGCCTCAGTACTCGGCGTCGGACATGCGGCAGCTGGTGTGGAACGAGGAGCTGGCGCAGGTGGCTCAGGCGTGGG
The DNA here is from genome assembly GCF_019202785.1 of Penaeus chinensis. Taxonomy (NCBI): domain Eukaryota; kingdom Metazoa; phylum Arthropoda; class Malacostraca; order Decapoda; family Penaeidae; genus Penaeus; species Penaeus chinensis. The sequence goes on along the minus strand of NC_061856.1, from coordinate 4,633,560 downwards.
CGTCCGCTTGCCCGGATTACCACGACTGCCAAGACTGCAGGCGGGTTCTGTCCAGTGAGAGTCGTTGTCTTTTATTTTGTGTGTGTGTGCGTGTGCGTGTGTGTTTCTATATCAGTCGTTATTATTATTATTTTATCTCTCTCTCTCTCTCTCTCTCTCTCTCTCTCTCTCTTTCTCTCTCTCTCTCTCTCTCTCTCTCTCTCTCTCTCTCTCTCTCTCTCTCTCTCTCTCTCTCTCTCTCTCTCTCTCTCTCTCTCTTTCTATCTCTCTCTCTCTCTCTTTCTTTCTCTCTCTTTCTTTCTCTCTATATATATGTACATATATATACATACAAACACACACACGCAAACACACACACACACACACACACACACACACACACACACACACATACATGTACATATATGTATATATATACATATATATATATATTTTTTTTTTTTTTTTTTTTTTTGGGGGGGGGGGGGTTAAGTTGTTTCTTTGAAATACGTGAATGATGAGAACTAAGTAAATCCCTATGAATGAAATATTTCCTGATAAAATTGTCTCAGCCTGTAGACATTCTTACATAACTCTCACAGTCCCAATAAGCTCACACGACCCCTTCTTGAAAACAGCACCGCATAACACACGCTTCCTTTTCCACAGGGGATTACTACGTTGGCCAAAATATTTTCTATGAATGGAGTAGTAGTAACGGCGGCTCAGTGTGGGAAACAGCGGTCAGACTCTGGTATGAGGAAGTCAAGTATGTGCCCAACTACCTCACGAAAAGTTTCCGGTGAGTATGCTATATCTATCTATCTACTTATCTGTGTATCTATAGAGAGTATGCTATATCTGTCTATCTACTTATCTATGTAACCACTAATCTACTTATCTATACATCTATCTTTCTGTATTGTACTATCTATCTCTATCATTCTATCTATGTGTTTTTTTAATAGTATACTGAGGTCTTAGCTTTCAGATTTCAACATCAAATTGATACTGATTTACTTTATATAAAATCGTAGAGTAATTAGTCAAACAAGCCTATACTGAAGTAATATTGATTTGCTGTTTATAAAAAGGTAGAGTCATTAGTCAGAGAAAATTAGCAATGTTCACTTTTAAAGACAGCTACCAAAGAAAGAGAAAAAAGTAAATCAGTAAATAAATAGAAAATTAATTATGGAAAAAATTATAATCGATATTATCAAAACCCACTTGGCCTTGGGTATAACTAAAGATGTCTTTACACGTCTTGAAACATTCCTCAGACCTTCATAAATATCTATCCCGGTTTATGAACGGCTTATATATATAGAATGTGACGTAACCACAGTGGAAGGACAGAGGAAGTAAACATAATGAAAATCGTCACTTATTCACCCATTTACCTTTTTCAAAAAACAAAACCTTTTGTTTTACCCCTCCCCCCTCACAAAAAAAAATAAAAAAATATCTCCACAATATAATGATGAACCAAAACAAACAAATTGATAAATAAAGCAAAAGTAACCTTCTAAAACCCCTAAAAAAATTAAACAAAACAAAGCAAAACAAAACGAGAACTAATTTCAAATATGTTCACGTCCACACCAGTCCGTCGAACCAAGACAAAGACATAGATAAACAAAACCAAAAATAACCTTTTATAATCCCTTAAAAAAAAAACGAAAACTTCCACATTTCAACACCTTTCACGCCCGCCCCCTTCCCCCACCCACCCTAGGATGATGGACCACGCCGTGATAGGCCACTACACGCAGCTGGTGTGGGCGGAGACGAGGGAGGTCGGGTGCGGGGCGACCTACCACGACTGCTCCAAGGTCTTCAAAGGAAGGATGTGGAAGTTGAAATGCAAGATCTACGTGTGCAACTATGGGCCTACGTTAGTTTCTTTGGTTGTTTGTGTGTGTGTGTGTTTGTTTTGAGATGGGGTGTTTTGTGTTTGTGTGCGTGTTGTTTGTTTTGTTAGTGTATACGGTTCTGTGTGTTTGTGTGTGTGAGAGAGAGAGATAGAGGAAAAAAAGAGAGAGAAAGAGAGAGAGAGAGAGAGAGAGAGAGAGAGAGAGAGAGAGAGAGAGAGAGAGAGAGAGAGAGAGAGAGGGGGGGGGGGAAGAGAGAGAGAGAGAGAGAGAGAGAGAGAGAGAGAGAGAGAGAGAGAGAGAGAGAGAGAGAGAGAGAGAGAGAGAGAGAGAGGAAGAAATGCTTATCATTATGATTATGATATAAAGATCTGACCTTTCCATTTTTCTTAACCAGCGTAACAAGCTAAATTGATTTATTTCACTGCCTCTACTTATTCATTATAACCAAATATTTCACTATCTTATATCTCTAGCTCCATTCTATCATCACATTATCATTTCAGAGGTAACTACGTCAGAAAACCAATGTACAGCATAGGGCCTCCAGCGTCAGCATGTCCTCCTGATACTCGGCCGTCCATACAATATCCTGGTCTTTGCACTCTTCGCTGACAAACAGTTTAGCTACTTTTCCTCTGTTCATATTGACGTAAACTCGGGATATCTGTTCTCTGTGCTAATTAATAATGCCTGTGAATGAGGTAATGTAAACAAGCATTCGAGCTCTGAGTTACACCGAAATGTATAAATATAGGACGTTTTCTTCGGTCGATCCAGTGTTAATATATTCTACACGAGGAAGACAAGAACTACTGTGTGCTATAGCTTGAAGGATCTCCTGTCCTTCCTACCAGTGTAAAAGAGGTGTGTATATTATATACTCCAAACCAGGGTTATACAAGGTCTCTATAATGATACATGTGATGCTCCACTTGTGCTTTCAGATGTGCCTTTACTGTGTTCTCCACGTTTAGCAAAGAAGGTAGAGTGAGAAGGATGCAACTTGAAAAAATATATATATAAACGAGTAAATTAAAGTCTAGTTTGTGTGTTTTTTAAAGTTATTTTTTCTAACAAAGGTGTGATTCCATGTGTGTGATTTGCAGTGAAAAAGATGCCCACCATAATAAAAAAGGTCTGTTTAGTGTTAAATCTGATCCATATGTTTCTAAAAAGAAGCAAGATGGAATTCAATTCTCACTAAAGCAAAGTATTTTCCTTAAGACTTAAATTTCTTAATGTTACAACAAAGTGCCATAAAAATTATTT
>NC_061856.1:4625435-4627935 GCF_019202785.1 Penaeus chinensis | reverse complement strand
TTTCTTCTTCTTATTCTTATTCTTTTCCTCCTCCTCCTTCTCCTCCATTTCCTCCTTTTCCTTCCCCTCCTTCTTCTTTTTCTTCTTCTTCTTCTTCTTCTCCTTCTCCTCCTCCTCCTCCTCCTCCTCCTCCTCCTCCTCCTCCTCCCCCTTCTCCTTCTTCTTCTCCTCCTTCTTCTTATTCTTTATGATGTTCGAAGGGTTATCTCATTACGTCCCACCCATGCTTCAGAAATTCTTAGAGGAAGAAAGTAAAAATAAGGTTTTGACAGTAGTTACTCTGCTTCTGGGTTTCATTTTTTATTTATTATTTTCATATGAGTATAAATGTTTATTGATCACTACCTCTAAGATTTGTCCGTTGTTCCTAGTCAGTATGTAAATATTATTTCTAAAATAAAGGTTTGGGTTAGCAGAAAACGTATTTTATTTTTACCTAACACGTCTTAATCTTATTGTGGTGTTTTATCATCACAGTTATTGCTGATGATAATGCTAATTATAATAAAGAAGGAAAATAATAATTAAATCATATTACATCAGCGGTACCAATTACACGTAAACAAGTGTACCTCTTTACTGTGTATATTCTTCACTTCACTCTAGAGAAGTCTCTGGAAGCTCCAGCTAGTTTCCTAATTTAGGATCCAATTCAATTATGTATCCCTAATATATCTCCTTATATCACATATACCCTTGTCTAAGGTTATGCCAATAGTATGCCTAATATAATTGCGTCTTTTGATAGGTTAATATTGAATGTCCTCTGTATTTGACAGAAAATGTGATATTCTTATATAACTCAACATAAACGTTGAATATAACTGCATATGGATATTCCGTAGCCTTCCTTACCTGAATGTCCAGTATGTATATTACTCAATATATTAATCAGCTTAATGACATCTGTAATTACTCAAGATCATATATTTAAAGCATTTGCCTAGTATATACTATTACGACGTTTTAAAACATAGTGTCATAAGATTAACTTGATCGTCAAAAGGTATATATTAGAAATACATGAGTTGAGGTTCCATATAGCTTGAGCTTTAGTGTGAAATGCTAGTTCAAAATAGGACCAAATTAACTACCATCTATGGTTAGCTTCCAGTATAATTTTTTGGACATTCGATACCTTGCGTTTGAGTTGCCGTATACATCAGTGGCAGACCATCAAAAATATATGAGAACCTTTTGGCTCAATTGCAATAAAAAAAACATTTACTAAAGTAAAGAAAAATAATGATATTCAATCTCCAACTTTAGTTATTGGACACGAATGAAAACCAAATAATACAATAGTTTGCCTTCGAAATTTAAACAAATGAGTTTTGTATACAAATCTTTGGTCTCGCTGTCTCCCCACAAAAGGCCTAGAAGGTAACTGAAAGATATCTGCCAAATCTCAGCTCAAATAAACAATAAGAGTCACATTTCCGTTACTTCTACATCTAAGTATGCCTCGAAAGCTTTTACATAGAGCTTTATAAAAAAAAAAATTATATTGTATACTTTTCATCTTGGTGTGTATACATACATATATAATATATATATATATATATATATATATATATATATATATATATCTGTGTTTGTGTGTATGTGTGTGTTTGTGTGTGTGTGTGTGTTTGTGTGTGTGTGTGTGTGTGTGTGTGTGTGTGTGTGTGTGTGTGTGTGTGTGTGTGTGTGTGTGTGTGTGTGTGTGTGTATAATGAATATATATATATATATATATATATATATATATATATATATAGGGTTGTGGAAATATAAAACATATTGAAGGGATACCTAAAGCCCGTGTATTAGTAAGTAAGAAAATATTTAACTTGTTAACTCGTGTCCTGTAAAATTTGTATATTCTATAAATCAACTGGGTGATGTATCTCCTAAAAGGGGTAAGAACAATGAAATGCCACAGAATTTGATTTATTCTGAAAGAGCGGCCTTCATCCACTCGCTCTTGAACACATTGTCTAACTGTTTGCTTTCCTTCATGGACAAAGGTGATGTGGAGTGTAGGATCTGCACGATAATTGGCTGACAAAGGTTTCTACCTAAGACCTCTGCATAGTGATTTGTCGAGGGATTGTTATAACTCAAAGGTTCTGCGTGGTGATTGGCTGAGAGAATGATTTCTTTCAAACAATTATTCGAGGTGATTGGCTAAAGGATTATTGCTACCCAAAGTTTCCCGCGTGTTGATTGGTTGAGAGATCGTTGCTACCCAAAGATTCCTGCGGGGTGATTGGTTGAGAGTGCTTTTATCCAAAGGTTCTGCCAACTGATTGATTGCGGGATCCTTACTACCCAAATTTTCTACGTAATGTTTGTCTGAAGGAACACTGTTGCCCAAAGGTTCTGCATAGATGTTTCACCAAAATGGTTCTGCATGGTGAATGGCTAAGGATCGATGCTACCCAAAGTTTCCCGCGCGGTGGTTGGAAAGGAGAGCATTTCCAGCCAAAATGTTCTGCGTGCTGATTGGCTGTACTAT
>NC_061856.1:4595435-4600435 GCF_019202785.1 Penaeus chinensis | reverse complement strand
CTGCAATTAAATGAGTTAATTTTCAAGTTTAAAATCAGATAAGACATTAAAGGTTATAGTATCATTAGCTTTATATAAGGTCCTATTGAACTTCATTTCGTGATCATGGCTGCATTAACTAGGCACTAAACTTTATTTTTAGATTTTTTTCCCAAAAAGTCTTCTCCTTTGCCGTTAGCTGACACATGTTCATGAAAGTGCCATTTTCCTTTTGGCCTTTTATAGGATGTATGAAAAAAATGTAAATTATTTCATGAAGGTAAAAGACAGATATAAACAGCTCTATATTTAGCGATGTACACGTATACACAAATGAAAATACACGTGCAATAGCATATACATGTGCACATATGTACAAAAGGCATGTAAGGTTGTATACACATAAGCACATACATACACACAGATGTACATGTTGAGCTCAACGTAAGTAAATACACGACTGCACACACTGACATTCATGTACGCAGGAAATTAAATACTTCGTCATAGACATGCAAATGCTCAGGAACACAAAGAGACACACTTATGTATACATACAGAGTTATACACTATACCGGATACACGTAGAAACAATCTAGGATACACGGACACGTATACACATATATGCAGTAATATAAGTAAATAAAAAAACAAAAAAACATCACAATCAAACAGATATACACACAAAGAAATACACATACATATCGGCTAATAACTATGTGTAATAACCCTACACATAGTACATCCCCCTCCCCTGCAAATATAGTTTTCCTTAGTGTTCAACTATTCAAAGGTAAGTAGGTCAAAGATCTAAAGATTTTATTGCTGATAACTTCTGCATGAATGTTTGTTTACGATTGTTTGATCTGATTACTTAGACACGCGGATACACACACACACACACACACATAAACACACACACAAACACAAACACACACAGAAACACACACACACACACACACAAACACACAAACACAGAAACACACACACACACACAAACACACAGACACACACACACACACACACACTCAAGAACATTTGTGAGGTTGAGTATGAGCGCGAGATCGAGTACAAAGTAAGATCAAGTGTGAGCGCGAGAATAAGCTCAAACATGAGTGTGAGAACCGAGTCTGAGATCGAGTGCGAATCCGAGTTCAAGGGTGAGTGTGAGATCGAGCGCGAGTCTCAAGATCGGCGAGGATTTAAAACGTCACCAAGGTCGAAGGAAAAGGTCGATTTATAAGGGTCTTAGCTCTGGGAGGAAAGCTCAATACATTGGTTGTTTGGAAGAGAAATTTCGATGGGTGGGGAAGTTGGCAAATGAAGTTTTATGGTCACCTAATTTTGGAAGAGTTGATATTACCTATGTGACGTATGGCGATTCCTCTCTCGCTAGGTCAGCACAGAGGCATGGGGTATAGGTATCTGCCTTTATGTCTGTTTATCTATGTGTCTATTTGTCTGTGGAGCTATGTATGTATGTATATTTGTATGTATCCATAAATGTCTGTTTATCTCCATAATCGGATAGAGAGATGCAGAGAGGAGAGAAAAGGAGAAGGAGAGAATATGAGAGAGAGAGAGAGAGAGAGAGAGAGAGAGAGAGAGAGAGAGAGAGAGAGAGAGAGAGAGAGAGAGAGAGCAGACAGAAAGACATAGGCAGAGAGAGACAGACAGACAGACTGACCGAAATAGAGAGACAGAGACAGAAAGAATGCGAGAGAGAGAGAGAAAGAGAGAGAGAGAGAGAGAGAGAGAGAGAGAGAGAGAGAGAGAGAGAGAGAGAGAGAGAGAGAGAGAGAGAGAGAGCAAGAGAAAGTGAAAGTAAACCACATACGCACACACACACACACGTAAAATGTTTCGCATTAGAGCCAATCAAAGAGACAAATTAAAATAATTTACATCGATCATCTATTTCCTGATAATTTGATTTGTCGCCCCTTTCATCCGGGCAATATATCTTACAATAAAAATCTGATTAAATTAAATTAAAATGAATCATGCAGATCACTTTCTCCTTACGCTTAACTGCCCTGTGTATGTTCGGAAACTTAATCATGCAAAAGATACTCATCAAAAATAAGAAAAAAAATACATATACATATTGTATGCATCATGCAATCTTTGCAATTGAGTCATGCATATGATTCCTAGTCTTGAACTTGGAAGGGACACGTGTTAAAGTGGCTTATGCATTATTGAACACTTTAAATGCAGCCAAATATATAAGTCAAATGATTGCTTAATTCCATGACAGCAATCTTTGGCTACTGAATGATTTATTTTTCTCACCTTTCTTCTTTTTTTCATCCTTACATTCTTCCTTCTTTCCCCCCTCTATTCCTATATCTTATCCCCTTCCTTCTCCTCCTCTCCTCCTTCTATATTGGCCTGTTCTCGTGATCTCCCTACCAGAGAAGTCGTGTGTTCCTTATCTCACAGTAATTCCACTGTCCTCAGCCGACTCCAACAGGTCTACAGCCGTGACAATGACGAAGTAACCTTAGAACATGCTAATTCAACCCCAATTGCGTGTAAACAATTCCCATGCCGGTATTCTGATGTCTTTGTGTTTAATTATGCCTTGTCTATACTCAAAATGTTCGTTAGAAAATGCTTATAATGCTCATTCTGAATCAGTAAGTATGTTATCGTTATCATTATCGATATTCAAATGTCTTTGTGTTTTATGAATACTCATCATTTCTGTCTCCTTATCACGAAGCTTTATAGTCTTGTAAACACCATAACTCTTCTGTCACATACGACCGTGTATAAGGTGCCTTGTTCCTTCCCCCACGAAAGTATCATGTGACCAAAGATATCCGAATTTGTGGTCATTCAAATTCCTTCGTGTCTTCCATTATGATATGTTTCGAAGTGAAGTTTGTTCATGATAGTTATTGCACAGTCGACAGACCGCTCGCCCTCCCGGCCTGGCCAGAAGCCTCGCTCCTCCCTGGCCGTCTCTGCCACGCTTGTCATCTGGAGGCCAGTTACCTTACTCCCACAGAAATAAAATTTAGAATCTGCGCCCACTTTAATTCAACACCCAAGAATGAAACTGGCAATACTATCTCAGAGGAACACGAACTCATTACACCTTCCCCTCCTCTACTTTCTCCCCTTCCCTCCTCTCCTTCCTCCCCTTCCCCTCCTCTCCTTCCTCCCCTTCCCCTCCTCCCCTTCCCCTCCTCCCCTTCCTCCCCTTCCCCTCCTCTCCTTCCTCCCCTTCCCCTCCTCTCCTTCTTCCCCTTCCCCTCCTCTCCTTCCTCCCCTTCCCCTCCTCCCCTTCCCCTCCTCTCCTTCCTCCCCTTCCCCTCCTCTCCTTCTTCCCCTTCCCCTCCTCTCCTTCCTCCCCTTCCCCTCCTCCCCTTCCCCTCCTCCCCTTCCCCTCCTCCCCTTCCTCCCCTTCCCCTCCTCTCCTTCCTCCCCTTCCCCTCCTCCCCTTCCTCCCCTTCCCCTCCTCTCCTTCCTCCCCTTCCCCTCCTCCCCTTCCCCTCCTCCCCCTCCCCCCCTTCCCCTCCTCCCCTTCCTCCCCTTCCCCTCCTCCCCTTCCCCTCCTCCCCTTCCTCCCCTTCCCCTCCTCTCCTTCCTCCCCTTCCCCTCCTCTCCTTCCTCCCCTTCCACTCCTCTCCTTCCTCCCCCTCCCCTCCCCTCCTTCCTCCCCTTCCCCTCCTCTCCTTCCTCCCCTTCCCCTCCTCTCCTTCCTCCCCTTCCCCTCCCCTCCTTCCTCCCCTTCCCCTCCTCCCCTTCCTCCCCTTCCCCTCCTCTCCTTCCTCCCCTTCCCCTCCTCTCCTTCCTCCCCTTCCCCTCCTCTCCTTCCTCCCCTTCCCCTCCTCCCCTTCCTCCCCTTCCCCTCCTCTCCTTCCTCCCCTTCCCCTCCTCTCCTTCCTCCCCTTCCCCTCCTCTCCTTCCTCCCCTTCCCCTCCTCTCCTTCCTCCCCTTCCCTTCCTCTCCTTCCTCCTTTCCCCTCCTCTCCTTCCTCCCCTTCCCCTCCTCTCCTTCCTCCCCTTCCCCTCCTCCCCTTCCTCCCCTTCCCCTCCTCCCCTTCCCCTCCTCTTCTTCCTCCCCTTCCCCTCCTCTCCTTCTTCCCCTCCCCCTCCTCTCCTTCCTCCCCTTCCCCTCCTCTCCTTCCTCCCCTTCCCCTCCTCTCCTTCCTCCCCTTCCCCTCCTCTCCTTCCTCCCCTTCCCCTCCTCTCCTTCCTCCCCTTCCCCTCCTCTCCTTCCTCCCCTTCCCCTCCTCTCTTCCTTCCCTTCCCCTCCTCTCCTTCTTCCCCTCCCCCTCCTCTCCTTCCTCCCCTTCCCCTCCTCTCCTTCCTCCCCTTCCCCTCCTCCCCTTCCTCCCCTTCCCCTCCTCTCCTTCCTCCCCTTCCCCTCCCCTCCTTCCTCCCTTTCCCCTCCTCTCCCTCCTCCCTTCCCCTCCTCTCCTTCCTTCCCTTCCCCTCCTCTCCTTCCTCCCTTCCCCTCCTCTCCTTCCTCCCCTTCCCCTCCTCTCCTTCCTCCCTTCCCCTCCTCTCCTTCCTCCCCTTCCCCTCCCCTCCTTCCTCCCCTTCCCCTCCTCTCCTTCCTCCCCTCCCCTCCTCTCCTTTCTCCCTTCCCCTCCCCTCCTTCCTCCCCTTCCCCTCCTCTCTTCCTTCCCTTCCCCTCCTCTCCTTCCTCCCCTTCCCCTCCTCTCCTTCCTCCCTTTCCCCTCCTCTCCCTCCTCCCTTCCCCTCCTCTCCTTCCTCCCCTTCCCCTCCTCTCCTTCCTCCCCTTCCCCTCCCCTCCTTCCTCCCCTTCCCCTCCTCTCCTTCCTCCCCTTCCCCTCCTCTCCTTCCTCCCCTTCCCTTCCTCTCCTTCCTCCTTTCCCCTCACACCCTCCTCTCCTTCCTCCCTTCCCCTCCTCTCCTTCCTCCCCTTCCCCTCCCCTCCTTCCTCCCCTTCCCCTCCTCTCCATCCTCCCCTTCCCCTCCTCTCCTTTCTCCCTCCCTTCCTCCCCTTCCCCTCCTCTCCTTCCTCCCCTTCCCCTCCTCTCC
>NC_061856.1:4580435-4582935 GCF_019202785.1 Penaeus chinensis | reverse complement strand
ATATATATATTTAATGTATCGAATATGTATTCAGGGGGATGTTCTGTACGTTATTATGCTTATACATAGTCCCAGTTCTTAACCCATGGCTCTTGATTTTAATTTTCTAAACTGGATTACAACCGTGGCATAGGAAGCGTGAAAGCCACGCGAAACGGCGGCCCTGAAGTATGAGATGGATGTGCCAAGTCATACAAAGTAGCCTTAATTATCTCCCTCTTGTAAAGACTGTCACGCCCTCGCTTTAGGATGTTGCAGAAAGGATAGATGTATTCAAATAAAAAAAGAAAAAGGTTTTTTCTCTCAATCCCTTTCATTCTGTTTCTATCTCCTTATATTCTCTGTCGTCTCTCCCTATAGTCTCTCCGATATACAAAAAAAGAAAGAGAAAAAGGAAGTTAAATAAGAAAAGATAAATAAATCAATGAATAATGAAAGAAAAAAAATGAACATACAAAACACGAAGGAAAGAAAGAAAGAAAAAACAGTTTTGTGACCTGCGGCCGAACCACGCAATGAAACCTAAATCTTCACAAACGTCAAACTCATCATTTACCTGACATCACGAGCCCGAAAAAAAAGAATTATGGATAGACAGATTATGGAAACTCGCAATGTTAATACTAAATTCTTGATTAGTCATCGACCTTCATATAACAGCGATATTTGGATACAGCTTTCTCGTGTTATATTGCGATGTTATGGCTAATCAGGAAGATGCATTAGACATTGAGCGAATGTTTGGATTATGTCGGCCTTTCGGAATCTCTTTTGTGTTTGGGGAATGGCGGTCTATAATTATATAATGTAATTCGTGATGATAGCCTCGGGTTATCCCGAATTATTATCGATATAATTAAAGATAAGTCTTGTTATCAATGTCGGTGAGATCTGCGTACGGCGGTGAATTCTTTTAACCTTTTTTCCCCTGCATTTCCTAGACTAACAACGCATCTGCAATAACATCTTGACATTGTGGATATCTGATTTTTGGAAGATAATAAGCGTCACGAACACTTAGGTTCTTCATAATGCAAATGTAGCGGTTGGAGGTTCAATTCAGGGTGCACCCTTTTGATATCAAAACAACCGATATTTTGGAAAGAATATGAGATACTGATATAGAAAATGTGCATCGCATTTTTCAACACGTTTGTGTGTTTGTGTGCACATACATGCATAAATATACGTAGACATATACATACATACATATATGTACATATACACACATCAACATATTATCGTAAATTTCTACTGCAATACACTCCACTGATTCATATATATATATATATATATATATATATATATATATATATATATATATATATATGTATATATATATATATATATATATATATATTCTAACCGTTTTTTTTTAACATATTTTATCATTCTTATCATATTTTATAATGTTTATCAAATTTGTGATTACGGATAGTTTTATTATAACTGGAAAAAAATCCTTCGAAACAGCAGCACTAGGCGATGCGTCTGGAATGTAACAAACTAGTATCCAGTCAAAATGGCCGCCTCGTATATTACCGTTCATACTAAGGTAAAGAAAGACTCAGACTTTGAAATGATTCAGTAATAAAGATGGCAGTAGGAGATAGCTCACAAAAATCTTTAAAGAATAAAATATAAAATGTAATAAAAAAAAAAAAAAAAAAACTTAAACAACACTGAAATAAGGGACGAAATATTCTTGCGATTTTCCAATCACGGAGAAAATGGACACACTTCTTTTAAGTACAGAAGTTCTTGAAAGATTTTTGCAAGCATGTTTGCAAGCAATTTCTGCCGAGCGTTTGCAGTGTTTGTACAGATAACTGGGTTTGGAATGGTTCAAATCCTCTCTATTCCTTGTTTGGTGGTGTGTGTGCATAGTGTATGATATTCAGTGGTGATAATAATAACATTGATAACAATAATGTTAAAGACTGAAAAAGGAATTAGGAAATAATGATCATCAGAGTAATGAGAACAGTATTAGGATAATAACAGTAACAACAATAATAACAATGATAATCGTGATAATGGTAATAATATTGTCGGTAGCAATCATAATGATAATGGGAACGGTGATAATCACAAGAATAATAAAAAGTGATGAAAACGTGCATAACGAACAACCGAGTTTCAATAACTCTAAATTGCCATAAATGATACATTGTACTTCTTTTTTACGAAACGAAATTATTCCAATTTTCCATTATGGGGAGGATATGAAAACGTGATTAAGAATAACAGAAAAAAATGAGGGTAATGAACAATGAAATGAACAAATAATCTCTCGCAGATATTAGATTGCATTGCCCAAGTTTATTATTGTTAATAGTCCGGGGTTAAAGCGAAGGATGCAGCAGCTTCATCTTCCGATAATACTTTTGACAATACTTAAGCGTGATTAAAGTAGATACACACCCACGTAAACGCATGCAAAATGCATATGCATGCAAACACAAGTTTAAAACACAAAACACACACACACACAAACACT
>NC_061856.1:4550435-4552935 GCF_019202785.1 Penaeus chinensis | reverse complement strand
GGAGCAGAAGAAAAAAAGAGGAAGAAAAATAATAATAACAAGAAAAAGAACAATAAAAAAGAAAAAGAAGGAAAAGGAAAAGGAAGGAAAGGGAAAAAGAAAAAGAAAAAGAAAAGGAAAAAATAAAGAAAAAGAAAAAAGAAGGAATAAAAAGAAAAAGAAAAAAGAAAAGAAAAAAAATAATTAGAAGAAGAAAAAGGAAAAGAAAAGGAAAAAAAAGAAAAAGAAAAGAAAAAAATAGAAAAAAGAAAAAGAAAAAGAAAAAAAGAAAGAAGAAGAAAATGAAGAACAGGAAGGAGAAGAAAAAGAAGAAAAGAAAGAAGAAGAAAGAGAAGAGAAAGAAATAGAGGAGAAGAATAAGCATCAAAAGAAAGAGGAGGAACACAGCGGAAGAGGGAAATAAGACATGGCCGGAAATGGAAAGGGAGGAAAGGGAAGCAGAAGACGAAGAGAGAGAGGAAGAGGGAAAGGAGGTGAATGAGGAGAAAGAGAGAGGAGGAAGTGGCAGATGGGGAGTGTGAAGGGTTGTAATTCTGAGCTGTATTTTCTTCCTATTAACATGGTGATTTATGTGTAATATGGGATAGGTGCATCCTTAATCGGCAATGCAGAGAGAGGGAGAGGGAGGGAGGGGGAGAGAGAGAGAGAGAGAGAGAGAGAGAGAGAGAGAGAGAGAGAGAGAGAGAGAGAGAGAGAGAGAGAGAGAGAGAGAGAGAAAGAGAGAGGAAGAGAGAGAGAGAGAGACAGAGAGAGAGAGAGAGAGAGAGAGAGAGAGAGAGAGAGAGAGAGAGAGAGAGAGAGAGAGAGAGAGAGAGAGAGAGAGAGAGAGATGAAGAGAAAGATAGATAGATAGATAGATAGATAGAGGGAGAGAGAGACAGAGACACAAAGACAGAAACACAAACAAAGACAGATAGACAAACAGAAAATAATTGTGTCTGTGTCATTTTATAAGCATGACCCACGCGTGCACATACGCGAATACGGACGTAAGTGCTTGCAAACGCCTCTATTCATGTGTATACTCCTGTCCATTAGGTAATCTCCCAACGAAACTGATTGTTCTGCTCTGTGTAGTGTTTCAATTCCCCCTTTCGCGTAAATGGAAAAAGAGTTGGTGGTAAGAGGGGGGCGGGGGGGGGGGGAGGAAGGGAAAAGGGGGAGGGGGGGGGAGTAACGAGTAGCCAAGCTCTTGTCATCGTGACCCCCCCCCCCCACACACACACAGCCCTTAAAAAAAAGAAGAGAGAGATTAACTGATTATTTCAAATGATCTGCCGCGTCAACAGCTAAGGTCATCAGCGGCGAATACACTGTTGGATTGAAATGTTCTAATATTTAAAACATTCTTTTAAAAAAAAACTATCAATAAATGTCTTAGAAATAAATACAGAAACAAGGAGAAAAATAAGGCACCAAGGGTCATCGCACGGGAACCTGAACAACGAAATTACATTGTTTCTCGTTATTTGGGTGAATTCATTGCTGTTCATTTGAAGGCAAGTCTCGCTAAGGACCTATTGTTAAAGCTGTGAATAGCGTGCACTTGCGGTGGGGTTGGGGGAGAGGGGGAGAGGGGGAGAAGGGGGAGAGGGAGGAGGGGGGAGGGGGGGAGGGGATGGATGTGGGGGGAAGGATGTAGGGGGAAGGATGTAGGGGGGAAGGGGGGGAAGAGGGAATAGGAAAAGGAAGATAAGGGGGAGGAGGAGGTGGAGATGGAGGGAGGAGGAGGAAGGAGGAAGGAGGAAGGAGGAAGGAGGAAGGAGGAAGGAGGAAAAGGAGGAAGAGGAGGAAGAGGAGGAAGAGGAGGAAAAAGGATTAAAGAGGAAGTGGAGGAAACAGGAGGAAGGAGGAAGAGGAGGAGGAAGGAAAAAGGAGGAAGAGAAGGACAGGGAGGTATGGAAGGTGTGAAGGATAAGGGAGAAGGGGATGGTTAATGGAGGAAGAGGAATAGGAGGAGGAAGAAGCAGAAGAGAAAGGGGCCAGATGATAGGGAAGAAGGGAGATGGAAAAGTAAAGGCGAAGGAGAAGAGGAAAAGGAAGAGGGGGAGAGAAGAGGAGAAGAGAAGAGTGAGAAGTGGCCAAAAGGGGAGTGGGGGGATATAGCGAGATAGAGGAGGGGGGGGGGAGGATACAGGTTTGGAGAGGGGCTGAAAATCAATCAATCTGTTCAACTTTATCGAAGTATCGAAGTATCTGCCTATATCTACATTTTTGTTTATCTATCTACCTATCTATCTGTCTGTCTAGCAGATAAAGATGTATCTACACACACACACACTTACACACACACACACACGCATATATATATATATATATATATATATATATATATAATATATATATATGTATATATGTATATATATATATATATATATATGTATATATGTGTATATATATACATATATATATATATATATATATATATATATATATATATGAAAAAACAACAACAATGAAACAGAAGAAAAAAAACGGAAAACACTTGAAAAAACAGCAA
>NC_061856.1:4540435-4542935 GCF_019202785.1 Penaeus chinensis | reverse complement strand
GGAGGAGGAGGAGGAGGAGGAGGAGGAGGAGGAGGAGGAGGAGGAGGAGGAGGAGGAGGAGGAGGAGGAGGAGGAGGAGGAGGAGGAGGACGACGACGAGGAGGAGGAGAAGGAGGAGGAGGAGAAGGAGGAGGAGGGTGAGGAGGAACAGGAAGTGAAGGAGGAGGGAGGAGAAGGAGAAGGAGGAGGAGAAGGAGCTGGAGCTGGAGGAGGTAGAGAAAGGGAGGTAGGGAATAAGGAGGAGGAGGAAGAAGAACAAGGAGGCGAAATAAATTAAAAAAAAAAAAGAAAAGAAAGAAAAGAAAAAGAGAGATTGGAAGCAAATTATAGAAACCGAGGAGGAATTAACCAATAAGAACGTTTTAATAGACAGCCATTAAGGTGCAGGAAAATGAACTCATTAAAAAAAATTGACTTCAGCAAAGATTAATTACCTGTCCATTTAAGTCGCAGCAAAAGTTATGAGAGGAATAGGAAGCTGAGAAATAATTAATTGAAAGCAAAAGGACAGGAATATTTGTCATTTACTAATGAAAAGGATATTATTTGATAGTCATTAAGAAGGACTATTTTAATCTAAGGTTTGATTGTGATGAATAAGAGAGACAAAGGAGGAGGTAGAGTAAATTGTTTTTTTTTTGAAAGAAAGAGAGAGAGAGAGAGAGAGAGAGAGAGAGAGAGAGAGAGAGAGAGAGAGAGAGAGAGAGAGAGAGAGAGAGAGAGAGAGAGTGAGAGAGAGAAAGAATGAGAAGAAGAAAATGAGAATGAGAAAAAAATCTAAAAAAAAATCTGAAAAAAATGAAAAAGAAAATAGAAAGAAAAAAAAAATAGATAAAAAAAGCTAGAACACAGAAATGAGAAAAAGAACGAACATAAAAAAAAAATCTAAAAAACAAACAAACAGATAATCCAACTTTCTCACCCCCACCCCCCCTTCCTCTTCCTCCCCCCCAGATATCATGGATCCGGCGCCGTGACTGGCATGTCCTTACCTCGGGCGTTTTCACGTACACGAACGACGAACGGTTCTCCATCACGCACCGAGATGGCGCTGACGACTGGACGCTCTCCATCAGGTACCTTCAGGCCAGAGACAACGGTACTTACGAATGCCAGGTGAGATTTTTATGAATTTTCTCTTTTTCCGTCTTCCTTTTCTTCTGCTTCTATTTGTTCGTGTTTGTTGTTGTGTTTCTTTGTGTCCGCCTCTTTCTTCTTTTCTTACTTCTTATATTTCGTCTTCTTGCTCTTCTTATCCTTCTTCTTCTTTTTCTCCTTTTATATTTTCTTCTTTTTCTTCATACCCACCTCTTTCTTCTTCTCTCCACTTTCGCCTCTTCCTCTTCTTCTTGTCCTCCTTCTCCTTTAGTCTTCTTTTTCTTCTTCACCTTCCCTTTTTACTTCTTATTTTTCTTCATACCCACCTCTTTCTTCTTCTTCTACTTCTCTTCTTCCTCCCCCTCTTCCTCTTCTTGTCTCTATATTTTCTTATTTATTTTTCATGGTTTAGGGATATAATTATTATCTGAAATGTAGAAAAAAAAAACAGGTAAGTTTTTCTTTCTTATTTTCTCTCATTTCATCCTATTTAGTCATCAAAGAGAACATTACATCGCGTTCGGTCTTTTACGTGCTGCGTGATTCTACTGGAAACTCAACTTAAGTTTGTGATGTTTTATGCACCCCCCTCCCCGTCTCTCTTTCTCTCTCTCTCTCTCTTTCTCTCTCTCTCTCTTTCTCTCTCTCTCTCTCTCTCTCTCTCTCTCTCTCTCTCTCTCTCTCTCTCTCTCTCTCTCCCTCCCTCTCTCTCCCTCTCACTCTTTCTCTCTCTTTCTTTCTCTCTCTCTCTCTCTCTCTCTCTCTCTCTCTCTCTCTCTCTCTCTCTCTCTCTCACACACACACACATGTATACACACAAGTTCCTTTTTCTCTCAGTATCTCTTCTTTTCTCCAACTTCTCTCTCTTTCTCTCTCTCTCGCTCACATACACACACACACACACTCGCTCTCACTCTCTCTCTCTCTCTCTCTCTCTCTCTCTATCTATCTATCTCTTTCACACTCACACACATGCATATATATACACACACACAAACACACGTGTATACACACAAGTTCCTTTTTTCTCTCTGTATCTCTTCTTCTCTCCCACTTCTCTCTCCCATCCGCTAAGTCTCTCCCCGAACTGTTTCTCCGCGCAACAGTCTCCGTCTCCTCCATCCTCATCGGAAGCCACGTCGTCAGCATTCTTAAGCCACTCAGCCCATTCAACATTCTCGCTGGAATCATGTCGATTTTCCACGTTTGCCATATTTTGCTTTTCTCGTTATTGTGATTATTTTGTTGTTATGTTTCTTTTGGGGAATATTATAGTATTTTTTATGATTGGGTTTTCTTTGTCGATCAGTCGAATGGTTGTTTACTTTTATATGGTGTGGACGACACGTTTTTTGTTTTTGTTTTTGTTTTTTTAGTTTCTGTTTATGGATGTGTGTAGATG
>NC_061856.1:4525435-4530435 GCF_019202785.1 Penaeus chinensis | reverse complement strand
TTTAAATCTTTCTTGCTTGAAGTGGTAAAATTACTATTATTATTGTTATAGTAATGATAATAATAATACAATATATATATATATATTGTATTATTATTATTATTATAGTTATTTATATGCGCGTGGTATAAATACAAGTGAAGGGTACCTAAACCGGTGATTGCATTGGATTGGTATGATTATCAATATGCTTTTATAACTTTGGTGTTTTGTGATGGTGGAATGGCAGCGTGTGTGAGGAGGTTAGGGCTTTAATTGTGATTACAATACATAATAATTAAAACAAAAACGAAAACAAAATAAATGAAAAATATCCCATATCATGCCAATATCTGCAGTATCATTTGATATTTACAGTACAAAGGGTCGCACCAGAAAAGAATATACGCATCATTTTTATCCATCCATGCATTTTATTGTATTTCTTTTGGCCAGAAACTTTTTATGAACATATCTCCAGCTTTCTGTTTTTGATTGTATCTGTAGGTTTGGATGTTTCTTTCTGTTTGAAATATTCATAAAAAAATACATATATATATCTTTACACACACACACACACACACACACACACACACACACACACACACACACACACACACACACACACACACACACACACACACACTCACACACACGCACGCACACACGCACGCACGCACATACACACAAACATACACACACACGCGCGCGCACGTGCACACACACACAGACACAGACACACACACGCGCGCGCACGCACACACACACATACACACACATACACACACACACACACACACACACATATATATGCGTGTGTATGTGTGTGTGTGTGTGTATGTATGTATATACGCATACCTCTGTTGTCAACTTCTTAAGTATCAAATACATTAGCATTGGATCTTGCATTCAATCCCCTTAAAGAAAGACAAACGAATTTCTAAAAATATTTTGGTAATGACATGCATCACCATCATTTTTTTTTTTTTTTTTCAATATTTTTTCGATGTAAACATGCCAGTCACCCGTTTTTATCATCTTTCTCTCGTTTTCTTCTCTTTCTCTCTCTCTTTTCTTTTTCTTCTTTTTATACGTGTGTTCATTCATTTTATTTCTCTCTCATATTTTCCCTTCCATTGCACTTCGCTAATGGTCATTCGTGTCCTCGGAAATGTATCCGATCATAAAAATTTCAAAGGTTTCTTGTTTTTTTTTTTTTTTCCTTTTTTTTTCTTTTTGCAGTGATATTTTACTGCCTTTCCGTCCGCCGTTTTCCTTTGAGATTCGTTTTCGTGCGTTTTCAGAATCGCAACGTTGAACATGCTCTGACGATTTACTGTTGCTGTTTTGTTTCTCTGTTCTTCGTTTTCTTAATCTCTTTTAGATCATTCTTGTTATAGTATTGGTAAATTCATTATTATTATTATTATTATTACTACTAAAACTACTACCAATGATAATAATGATAATAGTAATAATGATAATGATAATAACAATAATAATAGTTATCATCATCATTATCATTAATATCATAATTACTATTATTATTAGTATTACTATGAAAATCATTATTATTATTACTTTTACCATCATCATCACCATCACCATCATCATCACCATCACCACCATCACCATCATCATCATCACCATCATTTTATCATTATTGTTACTATTAAATTTACTATATCACCGTTACTATAATTGCAAACCCGTCACAACTATTATCCCTTTTGTTCTCTCAGATTTCGACCGGAACGGGAATCGTCAGCCAGTTTGTGAACCTGAATGTGATCGTCCCAGAGGCATTCATCCTTGGCAACAGTGAATACCACGTGGAAACTGGATCCCCCATCAACTTATACTGTATCATTGAACAGGTGAGGGTCCATTCTTTCAAATCGAACTATACTGTGTCATTGGGCATGTTCTTTTCTTCAAGCTATGTTGTGGCATTGAACAGGTGAGGGTCCATTCTTTCAAATCGAACTAAACTGTCTTATTGGACATGTGCCTCCTTCAACCTAATCTGTATCATAGAACAGGTAAGTCTTCATTTCAGTCTTTCTACGTTTACTGTAAAATTGGGCAAGTGAGTCTCCATTTTCGTCCCGCTACCTGTATTGTATCACTGAACAGCCCTCATATATGTTTATTTACCTGTACTGTATCACTGGGCAAGTGAGTCCCTGTTCTTGCCCATCTACGTATGCTGTATCATTGATCAAGTGAGTTTCTATCGATCTATGTTGTATCACTGAACTACATCACTGAACAGTCGAGTCCCCATCAACTTGAACTTTACCATAGAGCAAGTGAGTCCCTCCCCCAACCGCTTCATTAGTTATACCGTAATATTGAATGGTTGGTTCCTCTATTACCTATATTCTATCACTGAGCAGTTGAGGCCCTCTCAGTAGTTATATTGTAGAGCTGAATAGGTGAGTCCCCCGTTAGTAATAATGTAGCACTGAATAGGTCAGCCCCCCCCCCCCCCCATGAGTTATACTGTAGAAATGAACAAATCAACCTGTATTATATCAGTAAACAAGCGGGCGACCCATCAGTCCATACTGTATCATTGAACCTGTAGTCCACAACAACCAATACTGTGGCACTGAATAGTCAAGCTTCCCCATTGTTCTACGCTGTATCAGTGAACAGGATAGGAATGTTGTACTGCTATAGTGTGGGCTGGTAAAGACTGTTATTTGTTTATTTATTTTGGGCTGCGGTCTTCCATGGAGATGTTGGAAGGGGAAGCGGGAAGGGGCGAGGAAGGGGAAGGGGAGGAGGAGAGGAGGATGACGCCGGTGAGGGAGATGAATAGGGAAAGGGAGAGGGAGAGGGAGGAGAGAGAGGGGCAGGAAAATGTGGTGGATTTTAATTTTTTATGTCTGATTTTGTATTTTGTTACTAATCCGCTTTTATGTCTTCATCATCGGTTCTGTCTGCTTTTATTTATTTTCTTTTCCTGTCTCTTATTCTCTCTCTCTCTCTCTCTCTCTCTCACTCTCTCTCTCACTCTCTCTCTCTCTCTCTCTCTCTCTCTCTCTCTCTCTCTCTCTCTCTCTCTCTCTCTCTCTCTGTCTCTCGCTCTCTCTCTCTCTCCCTCTCTCTCGCTCTCTCTCTCTCTCTCTCTCTCTCTCTCTCTCTCTCTCTCTCTCTCTCTCTCTCTCTCTCTCTCTCTCTCTCTCTCTCTCCCTTATTCTTCCATCAATATACAGCAAACCAAAATATCATGTCTGCAGTAATGAACAGCGTAGATGTCTAAAAGATTTTACAAAATTAATACCATTTTTTTTACCTCATTTTCTCTCTCTTTTAGTGCATGCCACTTTGACAAAAAGAACCGGGCTTAATGGTTTGACCTCCTGTCCATAATGACACACAGTTGCACGGCAGAAGCAGAAGACAAAAGGAAGAAAATTGAATAACGCGAAGCGCACGACACGAAACCCGTGTTAATTGGAGACCGTAGGAAGTTGGATGCATATGTGTTGCACCATACAGTCCTGCAAGACGGCTACACCTTTTCATTATCTGAGTAAATTATGATATTTTGATCGCGATGTGTGATTAGATTTAGGAGGAAAATGAGAAGGAGAAGATAGAAATAGAAGTGTTCGCAAAAGTGACCATGATAAATTCAAGACGGTTGGATATCATTAAAAGGTGTACCAGTGGCGTGTCTGTGTACGTTTGTGTATGCGTGCGTGTGTGTATGTGCGTGTGTGTGTGTGTGTGTGTGTGTGTGTGTGTGTGTGTATGTATGTGTGTGTGTGTGTGTATGTGTGTGTGTGTGTGTGTGTGTGTGTGTGTGTGTGTGTGTGTGTGTGTGTGTGTGTGTATGTGCGTGTGTGTGTGTGTGTGTGTGTGCGCTCATATACTTTATAAGTAAGAGCATTTATCTCACATATTTACGTGTTAATGAAACATACGCAAACTATACACACATAATGTCCATGTACAAATAAAACAGTAAAGAAATAAACCGAAAAAAAAAAATTAATACACATATGTTTGTCTGATAACAACCATAAAAAAGAATTTTCGCAGTGCATGATACCTGCCGATCGCTAGTGAAGGGAGATCCATGCACTGAACTGCGGTGATTGACAGTGTTGTCTGCAATATTATAGGCAATATTTCGCATTTTGACATTCAATTTTATTTCAGTCTCTCTCTCTCTCTCTCTCTCTCTCTCTCTCTCTCTCTCTCTCTCTCTCTCTCTCTCTCTCTCTCTCTCTCTCTCTCTCTCTCTCTCTAGAGCGGGGAGGGAGGAGACGGGAGAGAGAAGGGAGATAGGAATGAAGTAAATGAGGGGAAATAGGAGAGAGAAGGGGAGTGAAATGAGGGATAGAAAGAAAGAGGTGGTAGAGATGAGGGTAAGGAGGGGGAAGAGGAGAGAGAAGGAGTAGAGATGAGGCAAAAGAGGAGGGAGAAGAGGGATAGAAATGGATAAAAAGATGGAGGAGGAGGAGAGGGAAGGTGAGTAGAGATGAAGGAATGAGAGGGGAAGAGAGGAAAAGGGAAGAGTCGAATAGGAAAAAGAGGATGAGAAAGAGTGTATGTGGAAGAGGCAAAAGAGGAAAAGGAGAGAAAGAGGAAGCAAGGAGAGAGGGAATAAGAGAAATGATGGGAAGAAGAGCTAAAAGAGCGAGAAGTAAAGATGATGCGAGGAGGAAGAAAAGAGGAAAAGGAAGGATGGCATGAGGAAGAGGGAAAAACAACATAAAAGAACAAAAGCTTTGCGGATAAAAAAAAATAAAAAAAAATAAAAAAAATAACAGGATTAAAAGATTGTGGGGCAGAGGGGAAAAGACGATAAAAGAGGTTGTAGGGAAGAAGGGAAAAAGAGAGAAAAGGGGAAGGGGAGGGAAAGACGGAGGGGAAGAGGAGGGGAAGAGGAGGGGAAGAGGAGGGGAAGAGGAGGGGAAGAGGAGGGGAAGAGGAGGAGAGGGAGGAAGGAATCAAGCCAAGGCTCAGTCAGGCTCCGAACAGAATTAATCTCCACGTATTTC